>NC_085931.1:57639625-57892125 GCF_028885625.2 Pongo pygmaeus
CTAGGTTACACCTGCCCCTGTTCTGTGTTACAACTGTCCCTGTTCCGTATTACATCTGTCCCTGTTCCGTGTTACACCTGCCCCTGTTCTGGGTTACACCTGTTCCTGTTCCGTGTTATACCTGTCCCTGTTCTGGGTTACACCTGTCCCTGTTCTGGATTACACTTGCCCCTGTTCTGTGTTACACCTGCCCTTGTTCCATGTTACATCTGTCCCTGTTCCGTGTTAAACCTGTCCCTGTTCCGTGTTACACCTGTCCCTGCTCCGTGTTATACCTGCCCCGTTCCATGTTACACCTGTCCCTGTTCCAGGTTACACCTGTCCCTGTTCCGTGTTACACCTGTCCCTGTTCCAGGTTACACCTGCCCCTGTTCTGTGTTACATCTGTCCCTGTCTCCAGTCACACCTGTCCCTGTTCCGGGTTGCACCTGTCCCTGTTCTGTGTTACACCTGTCCCATGTTACACCTGTCCCTGTTATGGGTTGCACCTGTCTCTGTTCCGTGTTACACCCGTCCCTTTTCTGGGTTACATCTGTCCTGTGTTACACTTGTCCCTGACCCGGGTTACACCTGTCCCTGGTCACACCTGTGTTGGTTCCAGGTCACACCTGTCCCTGTTCCAGGTTATACCTGTCCTTGTCCCAGGTTACACCCATCCCTTTTCTGGGTTACACCTGTCCCGTGTTAAACTTGTCCCTCTCGTGGGTTACACCTGCTCCTGTTCCGTGTTACACCTGTCCCTGTCCCGGGTTACATCTGTCCCTGTTCCGGGTTACACCTGTCGCTGTTCCAGATTACATTTGTGTCCATGGTGTGACTGTAGCATGGCTTCATCCACTTGTCCACTTGTTCCCTGTTTTTTTTTTTGTTTTTTTTTTATTTTGTTTTGTTTTTGAGACAGGGTCTCATTCTGTCACTCAGGCCGGAGTGCAGTAGCACAATCCTGGCTCACTGCAGCCTCGACTTGCCAGGCTCAAGCAATCCCCCCACCTCAGCCTCCTGAATAGCAGGGAGTATAGGCATATGCTACTGCACATGGCTTTTTTTTTTTGTAGAGACGGGGCTTCACCATGTTGCCCAGGCTGATCTTGAACTCCTGGACTCAAGCCATCCATCCACCTCGGCCTCTCAAAGTTTATTACAGGCGTGAGCCACTGTGCCTAGCCTTGCTTGTTCCCTGTTGATGGACGGTTGTACTGTCTCCAGGAGTAGAGGATGTTAGTAGTTACTGATAGTTCTTAGCAGGCTGTATGCACCTGGAGGATATGGGATGAGCTTGTTTTTATACCCCAAGCATGATGTCTTGGGTATAGTGGGAGCTTGGTGAATGGAGGGATTAATTGCAGATTAGTTGGAGTTTGCCCAGCAGAACTTGTGCCTTGTCCCATTCTTGCTCCCATCTTAGTCCCCAGAAGGATATAGAATGTAAGAAAGGACATTATGTAATCTGGGGACCCACAGACATATTCTGGTTGTCACTAAGCCAACATCTGTGTGCCACTGTGGCCATCTGTGCCTCTCCTGACCAGCAGGAGGGAGTGCTGGTGTGGAGAGCTGTGTTCAGGAATCAGGACCCAGTTCTAATTCCTGACTCAGGTGCTGGTTAGCAGGTGGCTGTGAGCATTTACCCATTTGTGGCCTCAGCTCCCCACCTGTAAAGCAGCTAAGTGGTCAGTGTTAAAATTCCACTCAATTATCTATAGTGCTTTCTCTCAGAAAGCAGAATGTTATTCTTCACGGAGGAGACGGAATGGCCCAAGTGTGCCGCAGCCTTCTCTGATGATTAAATCCTGAAGAGTACAAATGTTCCTGCGAGCAAATGACACAGGATGAGGAATGTGAAGTTGAAATGGATTTTGGCTCATGGCTGAAGACAGGAGCCTAAATTTGTTAAAGAAGCACATAAATAAATTAAAAGCATCATACATTTTTATTTAGCCCAAATGCATTTCGGTTGCTAGTGCTTTTTGAGAGCGGTTGCCGTGCATGCGTGTGCATCTGTGGGTCACTAGTCACCTGCCACGCGCAGGCTCTGGGAGGTGAGATTCCCCAGGGTTGTAAGGTGCACACACAGCCTCTACCCAAGAGCACTGTGATGTAGAATTTGGATTTTGGGGGGAAGTGCTTCTGAGGACCCTTGGGGCCAGGGAGCTTCTCTTTCTGGGGGCTTCACGGTTGCTAGGCTGTGTAGGGGAGCCCTCGTGACTGCCTTTCTTCTTCCTGTGTTGCTGGAGAGGGCTGCAGATGCCTCCCTGGCTGAGCTGGAGGGTGCTCCCCTAGGCTACCACGCCCTGTCTCTGGGCATGGGTACCCTTGTAGCACCAGACACGGGTGGATTCCCGGCAGATGCACTCACACGGGTAGTGGCAGTGGTTCCTCAAGAGTGTGACTTGGAGAGAGGCTGCCTTTTCCTCCTGAGCCCCTGATGCTCCCGGAAGCTCCCTTTCCTGCTCTGACATACAGGGATCAGAGTGGCCGGCCCTTACGCCATGGGAGATCTTCTCGAAGAAGCTGGCAGGAGGGGCTGGCCATCTGCTTCCTGAGGCCTGCAGGCCTTCCTCTGAATGCACAGCTTTAATGGAGGGGTCCTGGAGGGGAAGGGAAGTTTCTAGGTGGCTGTCCTGGGTGATTCAGAGTGAGGAAAACCTTCCTTACCATTGAAGTCTTCTGGAAGCAGAAGGGTCTGGGGAGCTGCCAGCTCCCTGCTGGTGGGGGGGGTGTCCTTTTGAGGCCTGATGGAGACAGGCTTAGGTGTGGGGTTGACTCGATGTCTCTGGACTTGCCCCTTCGGACCTGGGCCTGTGGGTGTGGTTCTTGGCCCAGGCCTTTTAAACTCTGCTCTTACAGTTTCTCTGGTGGTGAAAAGCTAAACTCTGTATTAGTGTGTTTTCACGCTACTGATAAAGATATACGTGAGACTGGGCACTTTACAAACAAAAGCGGTTTAATGGACTCACAGTTCCACATGGCTGGGGAGGCCTCACAATCATGGCGGAAGGCAAGGAGGAGCAAGTCACATGTTACCAGATAGCAGCAGGCAAAGAGAGAGCTTGTGCAGGGAAACTCCCCCTTATAAAACCATCAGATCTCGTGAGACTCCTTCACGATCACAAGAACAGCACAGAAGAGACCTGCCCCCGTGTTTTAATTACCTCCCACAGGGTCCCTCCCACAACACATGGGAATTTAAGATGAGATTTGGGTAGGGACACAGCCAAACCATATCAGACTTCCAGGGCCAGACACTGGGTTGGCCTGGTTCTGCCCTAGAGTGACATGTTTAATAAGTGACGACTGTGAGCAGGTGACCCAGACCTACAGAAGGGAGCAGACAGGCAGAAGATGAAGACAGGTGGCACTGATACAGCGGCATGTCTATATTACATGGAATTTCCCTAGGAAAAAATGAAGTTGGCCCCCAATCCCTGTTTCTCCATCACCTCCATTGCCCCATGAACACCTGTCTGCTCTTTAATTACACATTGTGGATGTTTGGCCCTGGGATCCTTCATTGCCCAGGACAGCTCTTTGAGTACAGGGGTGAGCTGACCCCACCACACCGAGTTCCTGGCCTGTCCCATCCCTGGAGCTCACACTCAAAGGAGAAACCCCTGATCCTGCCAGTGGGGGGGCCTCCTCCCTGCTACCCCCAGGGGCTGAGGTGAAGTCAGAGAGGGAGCCTGAACACATCTGCCTGTGTGTTTTGCAACGGCTGCAGGTCCTGGGTCCAGCATCGTCATCTGACAGGTGTTTTGGACGATGCCTGTGTTGAATTCCATGGGAAGTGTTAAGTCGGGAACCACTGCTCACCTCTGTGACCTCTCTAGTCGCTGCGTCCCACCCTGCTGAACACATCCCAGCTCCCTCTCCTCACAGCCGAGGTCCTGCGTGCAGTGGGTGAGACACTCCCCAGGCCAGCAAGCCTTCCCGTCCTCTGCACCTCATCTGTAGATGAGGCTGCTTGGCAGAGATGGGCTCTCTCATGGCACATGGAGAGTACTGGTACAGCAGTTGGCATGTCCTGATGTCCCAGCTCTGTAAGGAGACCCTTATTTGTCATATTCATCTACCAACTGGAGTCATATGGGAGGGAGTAAAGGTAGCTGCTGCCTTATCTGTGATTTCCAAGGGCTTGGGCCCAGAGCCTGGCAGCTACTGGATGCTCAGCGCACAACTTTATGTATGTCTATATGGATGGATGGATGGCTGTGGGTGAGTGGATAGGTAGATGGGTGGACGGGTGGGTGGGTGGGTAGATGGATGCATTGCTGGATAGATGGATGGGTGGATGGATAAATGGATGGATGAGTGGACATGTAGATGGATGGATGGGTGAGTGGATGGATGGATGGATCAGTGAGTAGGCAAACGAATAGGTAGATTAGGTAAATGGGTGGGTAAATGATGGATGGATGGATGGGTGGATGAACAGACAAGTGAGTGGATGGATGGATGGATGGATGAATGGGTGAGTGGATGGATAGATGGGTGGGTAAATGGGAGAGGGATGGGTAGATGGATGGGCGAGTGGGTGGATGGATGGATGGATGGATGGATGGATTAGTGGATGGATGGATGGATGGGTGAGTGGATGGGTGGATGAATGGATGGATGGGTGAGTAGATAGATAGATGGGTGGGTGAATGGGAGAAGAGATGGTTAGATGGATGGGTGAGTGGGTGGATGGATGGATGGATGGATGGGTGAGTGGATGGATGGATGAATGGATGGATGGGTGAGTAGATAGATAGATGGGTGGGTGAATGGGAGAAGAGATGGTTAGATGGATGGGTGAGTGGGTGGGTGGATGGATGGATGGATGAGTGAGTGGATGGATGGGTGAGTAGATAGATGGGTGGGTGAATGGGAGAAGGGATGGTTAGATGGATGGGTGAATGGGTGGTTGGATGGATGGATGGATGGATGGATGGATGGATGGGTGAGTGGATGCATGGATGAATGGATGGATGGGTGAGTAGATAGATAGATGGGTGGGTGAATGGGAGAAGGGATGGTTAGATGGGTGGGTGAGTGGATGTGTGGAGGGATGGACATGTGGGTGGATGGATGGGTGATTGGATAGATGGATGCATCAATGAGAAGGCAAACAAATGGGTAGATTAGGTAATGGGTGGGTAAATGATTGATGGATGCATGGATGGATGGATGGATAGGTAGACAAATGAACTAATAGGCTGTTTCCTCCACTAGGCATGCTCTTTTGCACATACTTTAAGGCCTCACTGGCCACCTTCCAGAGCTCCAGATGCACCACCTTGCTCCCATTCTGTCTGGTGTTTGGTCCCAGGCACAGTTTTATCTGTGCCACCTTTGCTTCCTAGGGCTTTGGGGCCTAGAGTCACCAACTGGAACTGGAGTTGGGGAGTGTCCCTGATTGCCCCTAGCCCACACTCAGCAGGGAGCAGGTGCTTGGCAGAGAGCCTGTTGCTGTAGGAAGGGACTGGGGGCCTGGAGGCCTTGGCTGCTGGGTGCCAAGCGCTTGGTTGGAAAGGGAGGTTGTGGGGGCGAGGGACGGCACGTGCTGTCGAGCACACGCCTCTCCTGGCTCCCTGCTGGGCCGGAGCCCCAGAGTCCAGCCCACGGGCTGTCAGATGCCGCGTGCCTCTCACAGGGAGAGGCAGGCATCGGTTTCTGAAAACCAGCTGCTCTGGGTGAAAACCCTGGCTGGGATCCTAGTTCTTCTTATTTGACATGGTAAAAATGTCAGCACATTATTTGTCCACCTTAGATCCTGCATTGGTGTCCTGAAATGTACCTAAAACGGTGGTCGGCCAGCTATGTGCGCAGCAGCCTACAACATTAGGATGTGACGTGCTTGGAAGCTTGCTCCTTCCTGGTTACCAGCCAAGACAGTGTTGACAGTTGATCATTCAGTAAACATTACCTCTGCGCATAGCGGTAAATGACACCACAATCAATAAATGTTAGGGAGAAAATGCAGGCAAAACTTCACAATAAAACGAGGCATTTCTTGGAATTATCTGTTTTCCCTGAGCAGGGAGGGCCATGGAGGAAGGGGTTGCCTCTGTGCTGGCGGCTATAGGTGAAGCTGTACTCTGGGCTCTGCAGTGTAACTTGCAGCCCGGTGATTCGATGGAGGGCGTGTCTGTCTTCTAGAAAGTTCCTGTGGTGATGGTGGGAGGACTGAATTGGGCTGGGAGAGTTCAGGTGAGAGTCTGTGGGAGGTGGCCAGGTGGGGCCTCTGGGTGTGTGGGCCTCCGGGGGTGCGGGCCTCCGCCAGGCCAGGAGCAGCTTTTTGGGTGGATCCTGAGTTCGCGCCCCTGGCCTGGTGGGAAAGAGTTTTATTTAAAGATTATCACTTGATTTTTATTTTTGGGTGAGGCTGGGCCTGTTGAATCAGTCGTGTGCCAAGAGGACTCCTGCCTGAGAGATCTACTTTTACAGGTTTAAAAATAGCCGCAGAGCTGCTTTCCTTCCTCCCAGTAACTTCCCTGTGCGCTGAGCGTCGAGGCTGGGTGGAGGGCCGGGCGTCGAGGCTTGGGGGAGGGCCGGGCGTCGAGGCTGGGGGGAGGGCCGGGCCTTAGCCTCACAGTCTGGGCCTGCGTAGGCCTGAGCCAACGCATCTCCTTTGCCTCCCCTCAAATCAGGGTGGCCATTCACTCATCGGAGAACGTTCTGGGGGTTGCCCCGGAATGACCAGTGAGGTGGTTGTCCCTGCCTTTCTCCTCACAGACGCTGGGGATGCGTGAAGGCTGGAGCGAGTGGGTGCACTCCAGCCTGGCTGTCCCAGGGCTTCATTTAGCCTCTGTGGGGGCGATTTCTATGTGCCATGTGTCACCACGCCAGGCTCTTGTCCTGTCCCGGGGGCTCCTAGTCTGTGGCTGATTCTGCTTCACTCCTTGGAGAGTGGTGGCTGGTGCTGTCTGGAAGTGGGTGGGGCTGCCTGCAGGACCAGAACCACTCTTCCTTGTGAGCATCCTTAAACCTTGTGCTAGAGCTTGACCCCCGACTGCAAGACGCCTGTGGGTCTGAGGGTCCCTCTGGGCACGCAGAGTGTCCCCTGGGCCTCCTTCCATCTTCCCCTCTCCCCGACATATTTTGCTGCCCAATGGCTCTTGTGATAGGTTGGAGTGGCGGCAGGCCCTGGCCCATTGGGTAGCCATCCTGGTTTCCCCGTGTGCCACGTACCCGGGCCGTCTCACTTTCCTTCCTGACAATGAGACGGCTGACGTGCCTTCCTAGGCATCGGGGGAGCAGACCCCTGGATGAGAACTCACGAGGCAGGCACAGATTTCTCTTTCCAGGTGCTCCCTTGGGACTTAGGTTCTAGGGTCCGACTCACTCCTCGGGCAGGCATGTTGGGCCCCTGGCCTCCCACTGGGTTCCTTGCCATTCGGTGGCTGCTGAGACCAGGTCTGCTGTGCACTCAGCCCATTTCGGCCGGCTCTCAACCCTGGAAGAGGCGCAGCTCACTGGGCTGGAAACAGTGCCACAGGATCCGCACAAGCCGTGGCCTCTGATGTGGTGGCTCCTCTGCTCCTGCAGGGCCGTGGCTTTCTGGTCTGATGTTGCCAGCCACGGCTCCTATCCCTGGGTCTCCACTTGTGACTTGGCCCCCATCAGGTGTGATATCACGCGCATCCTGGTGCACCCGGGCGGCCTCCCATCGCTGTGCGGCGTGTATGGCTGCCACCTGGACTCTGCCCACACACGTCTTGCACATGTCTGTGCCCGAGACAGGTGCCAGGGGTCTTGCGAGAGCAGGTGCCCCGTGCTGCCATTAGGATGCGCTGTGGCAGGTCGTGCATTTGTGGGCCACGTGGGTGACTCTGGAACACCCCCTCCGTCCGTGCTGTTCACTGTGAGGGTTTAGAGAGGCTCGGTGTGCCCTTTTCTGGTGGGGCCGCCTTGGTGGCGGCACCGGGGAATCCTGCTTCAGGTGCCTTTGGGGGCAGAGCTGGAGGTCGGGAGGAGAGAGACGGAGCTAGGGGCTGCCAGGGACCCCGTACTCCTTTAGGGCTCCTGGACCCACCAAAGGAGGGCTTCCAGTGGTTTTATGACCCAAGGACTGCCAGGGACAGGAAAGTCCACGCCAGGCCAGGTGGAAGGCAGACGACTCTCCCCGCCTGCCTAGGCACTTGGGTCCTTTGCTTTACACGATTGTCTCGAGGGAGAGTGTGGTTGGCACAATCATGGCCCCACAGAGTGTCCATGACCCCCAGCCTGTTAATGTGCCCTCCCATGGCAGAAGGGACTTTGTAGATGTGGATGAGTCGCAGACCTTTGGTGGAGATGGTTCTGGATTATCCGGGGGCGCACAGTCACCACAAAGGTTCTGAGAAGGAGACAGCAGGAAGGTCAGAGGAGGCCATGTAAGGGTGGGGTTAGAGGTCACAGTGACGTCATTGCTCCCTGGGGGCCACAAGCCAAGGAACACGGGCCTCAGGAAGCTGGAAAGGCAGGAAATGGGTCTCCCCCTACCCGGAGCCTCCAGAAGAAACAGCCCTGCCCACGCCATGACCTCAGCCCAGGGAGACCCAGGTTGGACTTCTGACCCCAGAACTGTAAGAGAATATGTTTGTGTTGTTTTAAGTCGCTGTGTTGGTGGTGAGCCATGGGAAACAAATGCAGAGGTCACCAAGGGGCTCCGTGGCCTGCACTGTGTGTGGCCTCGCTCCCACCCCCACCCTGCGGACACTTGGCCCTGACCTGCGGGGCAGGGAGGCCTGTGGGTGGGGCAGCCCGGCGTCCTTGGTGTCTGTGAGCAGCTCGGGGCACAAGGAGGCCCACTCCGGAGGCCGAGGGAACCCAGAGCCTCGGCAGCAGCTGCAGATTTTCGGTGCCTGGACGGGGACTGGGGCTGGACGAGAGGAGTCTGCCGTGTGAATACCAGCTCAGTAGTTTGCTCCGGGCTGGAAATCGGCCCTCCTGTTTCTTTTCTTACTCGGGGAAGAGAAAGAAAAATTGATGATGGGGGATTTGCATCGCCTTTGTCCTGTGGAAAGATACAGCTGTGCTCGGCACACTGCAGTTGACCTGAATGTGTCGCTGCTGGGCGGGAGGCAGGCCTGTGAGATGGAATCGTGGGGCGTGTGATCATCATTTCAGTTTTGGGAGAGACAGCAGCTTGGCCTTGCAGGGAGCCGTATGCTCAGAGATAGGAAGGACTCATGGGAGAGCAGCGGTCAGGCGCTCCGGCCGGTTTCGTTTACTTAGCTGTCTTTGTACCATCAGGAACGACACTGGGCAAAGTTGGGAAGCCTCGTGGCTCTTCCGGAAGCTGGGACAGGCTGATTTGCCACACTGTCCGAGGAGCCCTGTCTGCAAGGCTGAGGGGGCCATGCCGCCCGCTGACCCGGGAGCCAGGCGTCCTTTGGGCTCTGAGCAGCAAGGATGGCGGAGCTCTGGCGTTCACATGGCGTCCTCTGGGCTCTGAGCAGCGAGGATGGCCGGGCTCTGGCGTTCACATTTGTCTGGGCTCTGCAGAGAGCCTGACCCCAGGAGGTCCAGGGTGGAAAGGGGGGTGGCTGCCTGAGGCCCCTTTGACCTCTGAACCCAGGCTTGTGAGTGTGCCTTTTCACACAGGCAGGCACAACACGGCATCCCAGGATCCAGGAGGGACCCGTGTCTGCAACCATCCACATCCGTCCCTGGGCTGGGACTGGCCACCTTGGCCCAAGCTTTGGCCAGTGCTCTGCCGCGTGGTGGAACCTGGCTGGCTGCTGCCCTTTCACAGCTTAGTGACTCCAGGAAGGGGCGTAGGGGGCAGCTCCATTTAGGAAAATGTGGTTTCCTGTTACCTGTGCAGGGAGGGGCCAAAGTGCCTCTCTGACCTATGGATGGAGAGGCATGTGGGTTGCCTTGACCTTGACAGGGCCAAGATCAGAGGAGGTGATGTGTGGGTACTAGGAGTTAAGCTGGGAAAGTACCTGAGCCTTCCCGCCTTGGCCTGCTCTGCCCAAGAGGCCTGCCGGGAGCAAGGCTGCCCGGTGTGACTTGGCTCACTTCTGTGTTCTCACGCGATAGAGTTACTGCCACAACATGAAGACGGAGGCATGAGACGAAAACACCCCGTGGCTGTCTCTGAACCCTCCCCAGCTGGCTCCGAATTCGGGACTGAGCCAGGCGGACACTCCCTTTGGGGAGAAACACCGGCTGACGGGGCACTTGGTTCCTTCCTTCGCTTATCCAGTGAGCCTTGATTAAGCCCCTTCTGTATGCCAGGCACACCGAAGGAGGGGCCAGGAGGCTGAGAATCGGGTCCGTTGGAGGTGGCTGGGGGGTGGGGTGGGAGGGTGGCATCCATCTCAGGTGGGCTAAGATGCCCAGGTTCTCCTGGCTGTCAGTGGGCGTGTGACCTCTCTCGGAGGAAGGGTCCCCAGGCTCCTCCTGCCTTGGGGCATGGACCCTCCCACCAAGGGCTCCAGGGCCAGGCCGGGGCCAGCCCGGGCCCACGCAGTGGGTTCACATGCTCCATGCTGCTCTTGGGGACCCACCCAGGCACCCTCTCAGGGCAGGGTGGTGTCCCCTCTGTTCATGGTGGTGTCCCGGCGCCTTGGCAGAGCCTGGCATGTGATGATTACCTGAGTATTTCTGATGAAGGTGTGCCAGAGCCGGCCCCCAAGTGGCTCCACGAGGGCGGGGGCCGGGGGCTCGTGCCACGTGCAAGGTTGGCAAGGGGCTGGGAGGAGGTCCCTGCGGGGGGTGGGGTTTGTGGACTGATGACCGTGTTAGGGCTGTGACACCGAATTCCCAAGTCCCCAGCTGCCTCCACTCCGTGCACGGCCCTCTGGTCAGCGCATCTACCCTCCCTGCTAGACGCGCTATGTGAGAACCGGCCAAGCTCCCCTCCCAACCACTCTCCCTTCCCCACATCTTGCTGGCTTCTCCTTGGGCCAGGCTGGGTCTTGGGGCCAGAACAGATGGTGACACCGGGGTGGTCCCTCCTCCAGAACCTGTGGGGTGTGTTGGGCACAAATCAGGAAGGCCTGCAAGTAATGGAGGCTTGGAAACGTCACACGGTACCAGGAGGTTGTGTGTCATTTCTGGGAATCCCCACCCAGCACACGGAGTGGGAATCATGTCCCCAAGAGGAAAGAGCAGGACCCGTGAGAGAAGATGACAGAAGGCTACGCCAGATGAGGGGGCTGTTGGGGAAGTCACTAGGGGAAGTGGTATTGGGGTCAGGACTGAGGCTGAGGGACACCTTACCCTGGAGGGCGGAAGAGAAGCTTCCTCGGGAGCAGGGCCAGCACATGCAAAGGTCCTGGGGCAGGCCCGACCCTCGGCAAGTCTTAATCTTTTCTGGACATTTGAGGACCTAAAAGCAGGTCTCTGTGGCTTGATCCCAAAAAGCAAAGATGAGGGGTGGAGTGGAGGGCGCTGAGGCTGGGAGTGGGTGGGTGGGGGCCTTGGGAGGGAGCTTCAAGCTGGGAAGTTGGATTCATTGCCAGCCCGGTGAGGAGTTCTAAGCGGAAAGCAACAAGTTCTGGCTTGTGCTCTAAAAGCAGCCTTGGACCTCAGCTTGGAGCCGGACGGGAGGGTGTGCGAGGAGCTGGGAGGCCGGTTAAGAACATGGGGATGGGGCTGGGGCAGCTGAGAGACCAGCAGAGCGGATGGATCTGGGATCTTGGAAGAAAGAACCCCAGACGTGTAGGGGGTGAAGGGCCCCCGCCCAAATGTGGCTGGCACTGCTCCCCTCTGCTGTAAAGGAGCCAGCCGGCCGCCCAGGGTGGGCTGGGGGGTAGCTCCCTCAGCCCTGGAGGCGTGTCCCCCACAGCCTTGGGTCAGGGGCCCTGCTGCTCCTGCCGCCTCCTTCCTGCTGCTGTGAACTGGAGCCCCAGGCCGGGCTGGACCCTGCCCCTGATTCTGACCCGGAAGTCTCCCCAAGGCCCTAGGCAGAGGCCACCTGCCTCCCTTCTGACCCTGCCTTTGCTCAGCTCCCGGACTGAGCACTTGGTACCTCGCAGCCTGTCCTGAGCCCTGGGGAGGAACCGGCTTCAGCTAACGCTCTGCCAGGTGGTAGAACCTGGCCATGTCAGTGGGTTGGGGACCTCGGTCCGTGGAGAAAAGTAGCCATGCCAGGGCCAGACGCTTCTCCCCAGAACGGAGGCGGGGCGGGGAGAGGGAGCTCTGGAGGGAACCAGCCTGATGAGACCAGGCAGCCGGCAGGGACAGGCCCAGTGCCCCCCACCCCAGCCTCCATGGGGAGGGTCTTCTCCAGGCCAGCTCAGCTGCCCTGGGGGGCTCTCAGGAGTCCAGGATGCTGAAGGACACTGAAACCATGCTTGGAGAAGGGCCGATCCCAGCAGGCAGGGGAGCGAGGCAGAGCTCCAGACACCCACATTGAGCAAATGGATCCTGGCCCTTGGTAAATCCGAATATTTTCTCTCTGGTTAGTAACAGCGAGTAACAGCATCCAGCACCCGCAGTGGGAGTGGGGCTGGTGAGATGCAGGTGCCTGTCTCTTCCCTTTTGGGTACCGTGAGCCTGTGGCTGCCGGGCAGGAAGGTGTGCTGACCTTTGGCTTCTGGGTTTACTGACCCTAGTCCACCCGCGGCTGCTCCCTGCCTGGGCATGGCCCCCTGCTGTTTCTGTACGGCTACTCCTGGACATTGGCCTGGGACTGGGGCCTGAGGTTGTCATACTGCCCTTGGCCCCAGTTTTGGAGTCTTAGGTATGGCCCTGTGTCCCCAAGTCATGTGGTGAGATGTCCAGGACAGGAAAGGAAGCTACTGGGGTCACTCCCACCCTACCCAGAAAGAAGCTTCCAGGCTTAGAAGCCTGCCTTCAGCCCTGGGCTGCTGGCCAGACCCCCAAGGGTTCCTACCTCACACTGGTGGGGTCTGGCTGCTGGCCCTGCCCAAGAACCTGGGTGAATTCATCAGCCACGTTCCTTTGTCTCAGGAATATCTCCTGGGACTCCAGCAAACGCGCTTCTCCTGCTGCCATTGCCATTTTGTAAGGTCTCAGCATGTCCACCCCATGGTCGGTGTGGTCTGTGCAGTTGAGGTCGAGGCTGACCGATCTGGACCCTCAGCCACCATAGGCCACAGCCAGCCCTCAGCCACCATAGGCCACAGCCAGCCCTCAGCCACCATAGGCCACAGCCAGCCCTCAGCCACCATAGGCCACAGCCAGCCCTCAGCCACCATAGGCCACAGCCAGCCCTCAGCCACCATAGGCCACAGCCAGCCCTCAGCCACCATAGGCCACAGCCAGGGCAGCCTTCTGGGTAGAGACAGCACTTAGGTGACCCTCAGCTGGGTTCTACAGCCACTGCTGCCCCGTAAACCAGCATTATTCCACCTGAACTTACCCGTGACCTTGGCCCTGGGGCCACCTGCCTGAGCCTGTCAAGGAGACAGGGTTGGGCTGGGCAGGGGATGCCACACAGAGGAGGGTGGGTGGGCTGGGGAGGGGAGCATCTGGGCAGGGTCTGGTCAGTGGCCCAGGCCTCTGAGAAGGACCGAGGACCTGTGGGCGTCCATAGGTGCCGGCTCTCTGCTCTCATTGGTCTGTTGCTCTTGTCTTTCGTGCGTGGAGCCTGTGCCAGGCCCTAGGAGGGCAGTGGGGGAGAAGCAAGGGCCTCAGGCTTGCCCTTGGGTGACCCAGCACTGTTGGTTTTAGGAGGAAGAGGCAGGGATGGGGCAGAGGAAGTGGGAGAGAGGCCGAGTCCCCGTCTCCCCTGTCTTCAAGTGATGGAAGTGTCCTGACTTCCAGAGGCTGCCTGCACTCCCTGGCTCCTGGCCCCTTCCATCCTCAGTCTTCCAGTCTCTCCGACCTCTGACCTCTGACCCTGCCTCCTCCCTCTGCCTGGATGCTCTTTCCCAGGGTCTGTGCCTCGCTGTGTTCCCTCCAGGTCTTGACTCAGACCTCACCTTCTCCCGAGGCTTTCCCAGAGCAGCCCTGTGTCCAGCCTGCCCCGTGCTCTTCTCAGGCCCCCTGGCCAGCTTGTGCTGTGGGCTCTCCCCACTGTCCCAGGGCCTTTGCTCTGCTGCTGACGCGTCCCAGAACCTCACCCAGCACATGGAGGCGCTAGGTGGGTGTGGTGGGCTGGCCGGGTGCGGTCAGCATCCTCTCCGCAGGTGTCCTCAGCGTGGCGGTGCTTGGTGAAATGGCTTCTGTGTTCTGTGTTGCACTGTTACGAAGCATAGTGAGGAAATTCACACCCTTGCTTCACCCAGCTCTTGCCCCAGTCATGTAACAGGAGCCCCGTTACTAGCTCTTGCCCAGAAGGAAGGACTGGATGGGGACCAGTGCGTGTCCCGCTGTGTGAGCACCCCGCACCCTGGAGGAAGGTCAGGTGCTCAGGTCCACTTACGGAGCAGAGACCCCTCTGCTGTTTCTGAGTCAGGCACCCCTGCCCCAGCATCCCAGAGTCAGGGGGCCACGTGGACATGAGCGATGGTCACCTGGCTGTTCTCTCCCCCATAGAGGAGGAGCTCCGGAAGCTGCGAGAAGAAACCAACGCGGAGATGCTGCGACAGGAGCTGGACCGCGAGCGGCAGCGGCGGATGGAGCTGGAGCAGAAGGTGCAGGAGGTGCTGAAGGCCAGGTACCGCGCCTTCCTCAGGGCCCTGGCCTGTGTGCGGCTGCCCCAACCCCCCACCCCACCCGCCCCGCCGTCCTCTGCTGCACCCATAGCATCTTGGCAGCATCATTCTTGGCCCTGGAGAGGCCTGAGTGTGAGGGTGGGCCCGGATCTGACTGCCCAGGTATAGATCCTGCCTGTGTCTGCATGAGCCGTGGTCTTGGGAATGTGGCATCTTCCTGTGCCTCTGGCGGTCTGGAAAAGGGAGACCCTGGCGCAGGTGCTGCTGCCAGCCCCCAGGCCTGGGGCCAGGCCGACTGAAGAGAGGCTTGGCATGGGGCCTGCAGAGCCCCAGAGCCACCTCATGGCTCTGATCCTGGCCTGCAGGTGACTCCGTTCTGTGCATCCACCCAGTGCCCCATCTCAGGGGCCGTCCCGGCCTCTTAGGATCTTCCCAGGACCTGCCCTCCCAGCGCTGCCTGTGCGTGTTCCCATGCTCCCTGTCTGCCCCTGCCGCGCTGCAGCCCCTCAGGGTGCCCTGTGGCCCCCGCCCCCCCGCCCCCATCCTAGCAGGATCATGTCCTGGGCGCCAGTGCCGCCCTGGCTCCTAGAGGCACGTCTGCAGCTGATGTCTTTGCTCTTGGTTGTGGGTCCCATGCGGGACCCTGAATGCTCACAACCTCCTCCCTCACCCTGCCCTGTGCCTCACAGTGCCGCCAGCAGGAAGCAGGTCATTCAGGACCCCAGCGCAAGTTACAAAGCCAGTGCTCTCCTGTCTCGCTAACACCACGAGGCTGGTGGGTGAGGCCAGGGAGCTCAGGCCACTCACCTCTGGCTCCCAGGCCTCCCTCTCAGCCTCCACTCCCTTAGCCTCCCGCCTCAGTCTCCACCCTCAGTTTCCGCCCAGCCTCCCCCCAGCATCATCTTCAGCCTCCTTCCTCAGACTCCACTCCCTCAGCCTCCCCCCTCAGGTTCCACTCAGCCTCCCTCCAGCCTCCACTCCCTCAGCCTCCCCCCTCAGGTTCCACTCAGCCTCCCTCCAGCCTCCACTCACTCAGCCTCCCTCCAGGTCTCCCACCTCAGCCTCCCACCACCATTGGCCATACCTTTGTCCGTGGCCCCCATGACCTGCATGGATGGCTGTCACCAGTTAGGGATGCACACGGCATCTCTGGGACACCCCAGCTGAGCACTGCCTGCTCTGAGCGCTCTAGGGGCCGTGTGTCATTGTCAGGACTCCAAGTGTCGCTGCTTAGCTGGCCCTGAGGAAGCGGCTCCCTTCAGCACCCTCAGGTTTAGTGTGTGGGAAGACGAGGGGTCCGCTGGGCTGGCTCCCACTTCTTCCTTGCTCACCTCCTGCAGGTCAGCATGACCTTGTGGAGTGCCCTGCGGGGCTCACGTGGGGGCATCCAGCTAGTGTGGGGGAGGGAGAGGCCTCACTTTCCTATTCCGCCTTGGCGGAACCTCCCAGACCAGAAATGGGTGCATGGGCCTCGGCAGGCGCTTTACCTGATGCTGAACCTTCTGTGAAAATCCACAGAAGCTCAAAGCTTAAATTACATTTAATTATATAGAGGTGCAACAGAGACCTGACTTGCCACGCTGGGAGATCCCAGGAACAGGTGCGGTCCCCAGGCATTTGGCCACAGTGCCATCCCCTCCATGGGACGATGCTTCTCTCCCGGTGGCTAAGGTGGCCTGAGGCTGTCCCCGTGACCCTGCTTCCTGTATTCTGTTTCCCGTCCTCTCACCCCCGCCAGCCCAACTCCAGGATCTGGTCCTCATCTTTTACCAAAGCCCCTTGGTGGCAGGTGTGCCCAGCCCGGGTCAGCTGTAAGGACGCAGGGAGCCCCATCTCGCACAATCTCTGCCTTGGGAATGGGTGGGGAGTGGGCAGTAAAGGAACATCCAGGCTGTGACCCAGGAAGTAGAAGCTGAAGGTCCTGGGAACATTAAGGGCTCTCCCCTGCTTTACATGGGAGTGGTGCTTAGGAACCTTCTGGAAGCCTGGAGGAGGAGGGGTGAAGGAAGAGCAGTCCCAGGCAGAGTGACCTCCTCTTTCCTTGTCGTCCTGGTGCAGATCTGGGGTGGGGCTGGGTGGCTGTGGTCTGTCCAGGGTGGGTAGGTGTGTGAGGGCACACACAAACACGCAGACACATGTGCGCACATACTGCACACACACACACCACACACTCTGAAGCTGCAGGATTAAAGCACAGCAGTTCTGTTTATGCAAACCTCTATTTTGGTTTTTAAGAAAATTCTCAGAAAGTCACCTTAGTTTAAGGCTACTTGTTAGTGGGCAGAGATTCTCTCCATTGTGGGTCCAAAGTCCCCTGAAAACCTCGCCGTCTGCTTCCTGCCCGCCACTTACCTGGCCGTGCCCTGTGCTCCGCCCTCTGTTCTCTTCTCAGGGTTTACTCCTCCCCCAGCTTCCTCCCTCCCCACTCCCGCTCCCCAAGAGTTAGGAAGGTTAGGGGCGACCACACAGCACTTGGCCCGGTTCTGTGCGGCACCTGCTCACGGGCCTTGGCTGGAGGGACTGGGTGTGGGACGGAAGCAGACCCTAGTGGCCGTCTAGTGCCCCTGCCCAGACCAGGCAGGTCACTGGAGTAGGCTGAGCTGGGAGCTGGGCAAAGGCTGCTGACAGGTGGCACCCAGCCTGTGGCCTGGCGTGGTGCCTGATAAACACATGTGTGTTGATCAGTATCTTTTCATTAGCAGACGGGTTGGTGATATGAGAGTATTCTGAGTTTAATGATGTTGAAAGAAGCAAGTGTGCTAAAATGAATAGGAAAGGAAAGAGTGGTGAAAGACACTGGTTGTTTAAAAACAAAACATGTGCCTGTTAGGAAGGCAGCTCTGTGCTTGCCTGGATACGCTCGGAACCAGCACTTGAGGAGTGGAGAGTCTGGAGAGAGCCCCGCTGTCCCTGACCTCTCCTGTGTAGTACGTGGCCGCGAGAGCCCTGGGGGGTGCCTGACTTGGCACGGAGTTTGGAACTAACAGACCTCTTGTTTCTTCTCTCCCTGCTTTTTAAGAACCGAGGAGCAGACAGCTCAGCAGCCCCCAAAAGGGCAGGCCCAGGCCAGCAATGGAGCAGGTACACCCTGGTGGGCGGATGGACAGGCAGGCGGGCGGGTCGGTGGGTGGGTGCGCATCACCTGCTGGTTCTGCAGGCCCAGGTTAACAATGGAGCAGGTAGCCCTCCCCCAGCAGGTGGGCAGGCGGCAGGTGCTGGTTCTGTGCCCAGGCACCTGCTGGCATCTGGGAATCTCCTCCCGTCAGAACTGGGTTAGCGTCTCTGATGCAAAGTGGTGAGTCATCATAGTCGTCACCGCAAACTTCCAGTCACTCAACTAAAGCGTGATTGTGTGTTCTTTGGGGAATACACACGTACTCTGTTTCAGCCTTGCCCCACAGAACAGTGATGTGAGAGCCACGCTGCTCACTGCCGCTGCCCTGGTGCCTCCCCGAAGGGGACCAAGTGGGCAGTGGGGCTATGGTTGGCTGCGAGTGGGGAGTGGGGGTTCATGTGCCCTTTTATCTCTCTCCTCGTCCTCCATCCCTGAGTGCCTGTTCTTTATCTTGCCCCATGCCCTGCAGGCAGCCGGCACAGTTCCCTGTACCTGGGGGTCAGCAAACCCCAGCCCCCGCCTGGCTTCACAGATTTAAATGGTTTCATTTCATGACATGAGAACATAATATAAACCTGAAATTTCAGTCCATAAATAAGGTCCACGGGAACACAGCCGGGCCGGTTCACTTACGGCTGGGCCGAGTGTGCCGATCTCACCTGGACCCTCCCCTTAAAAACTCTGCCAGGCTGCCTTGGAGGTGGGAAGAAGCCGCAGGAGCCTGCCCTGGTCCCATCCTCACTGCCTGGGTGGCCTTGGGGTACACAGACCTCAGCCCACTTGGCCTGTGGCTCTTGAGCCTCTGCCGTGAGCCCGCAGCCCCCTGGGTGTGGTGACCACAGGCCCTCTGGTCCCAGGGCCCGAAACTGTGGCGAGGCAGCACCCGCTGCAGGCGGCTCCTCACTGGCCTTCTGAAGGGAGGGACTGGCCCGCACCCCTGAGCCCCCGTTCTGAGGGATTCTTCCGGTTTTCCCCGATGGAGGCCGCTTTCTAGAGGTGTTCGCTTTTGGTGAACAGTGCTGGTCATCAGCATGACATCACCGTGCACTCACCCTGGGCTGGCTACGCTCGCTGGGCACCCCCAGCCCAGGACACAGCCTCCCGCCGTGCCATCCATTGGCTGATGCTCAGGATATGCAGGGCTGGGGCAGTGACCTCTCCAGCTGCTTTCTGACAACCCGGAGGTAGAAAGGGGGTTTGATGCAGACCGCTGAGGTGGGCTGAGCAGCCTGGATGGACAGGCTGCCCGCTGACGAGAGCCCAGGGCGGGCAGAGAGCTGGGGACAGGGTATGAAAAGCAGAGAGACCCCACACTGAGGTCTTCATGGCCCGGGGCAGCTCTGCTCTGTGCCGGTTGGTTTGCTCTTGGTGTCTTCAGAGGACTGAGCCCTTCAATGTCCCTTGTACAGCGACCCTTCATTTCCCTGCCCCACCCCCGAGTGTTCCTTGTGCCCCTGCTGGCCGCGCCCTTGCAGTGAGGCCCCTCCCTGCCCTGAGATCCCGGAGCCGACCCCAGAACAGGCAGTGGAGCCCTGCCGTGCCCTGACCAGGCCTCTGCCCCCTGCAGAGCGCCGGAGCCAGGGGCTGTCCTCGCGCCTGCAGAAGTGGTTCTACGAGCGGTTCGGGGAGTACGTGGAGGACTTCCGGTTCCAGCCCGAGGAGAACACTGTGGAGACGGAGGAACCCCTGAGCGCCCGCAGGTAGGGGTTCGCGGAGCCTGGGGCTGCCTGTGCGTTAGGGGCCCTGGTCCCTGGACTGAGGCTTCAGCGGGTGGGCCATCCTTTATCACCATGGGCCAAAGCTGTCCGTGAGGCTGCCTGGAGCTCCTGGAGGCTCTGCTGTGTCCGGTCTTCTGGGGGCCATGCCTGGCAGGGGCTTGCAAGGCCCGCTTAGGTGCAGCAGAGCTGCGTGCGTCCACTCTGCTCTCAGCTGTGGCTTGTGACAGTTGTGTGGGGACTTCGGGGGCTCAGCCCACTGCCTGGGGCCTTGGCTCTTGAGTCCGATCAGTAAACCTTGGTTCCCCTGCCAGGCACTGCCATAGGCCCTGGGGGTCCCGAGGGAGCTAGGCCAACAAAGGCCCTGCCCTTGAGGACTTCTGTTCTGGAGACGCAGGCAGGAGATGAGGGGACAATTTCATTGGCGAGTTGCCCCTACCTTCCTAACTTGGGGAGTGGCACTGAGGGCCATCCCGGCGCACCCTGCTGTGCTGTGCTGAGCCGCCGTGCATGGCCATTCTGTGCACTCAAGGGGCCCCAGACTGTTGAGACATCCTCCCTGGCCCCTGCAGAGCCAGCAGAACTGGGCAGTGGGGACTGCAGAGCCGGCGGGTGCATTAACCCTGGGCTCCCATCTCTCCCCTTCTCTCTTAGGTTGACTGAAAATATGAGACGGCTCAGTGAGTACCAGCGGCTCTGCATGGCGCCCACGATGCTCAGTGTGGGTGGGGCCCATGGCGGTGGGGACTCTGGGATTCTGGCGCCCACGATGCTCAGTGTGGGTGGGGCCCATGGCGGTGGGGACTCTGGGATTCTGGCGCCCACGATGCTCGGTGTGGGTGGGGCCCATGGCGGTGGGGACTCTGGGATTCTGAGCTGAACCGACTCTCCAGGGAGACGTGGTTAAGGGCCCTCCTACCCACAGTGCTGACCACTGTGGTCTGCTCTGTCCCCAGAGCGCGGTGCCAAGCCGGTCACTAACTTTGTGAAGAACCTCTCTGCCTTATCCGACTGGTACTCTGTCTACACGTCTGCCATTGCCTTCACCGTGAGTGGGTCCGCCAGGGGCCTAGCAGGGTGGGTGGGACGTGCCTGCCAGCATTTACCACATGATCAGGCACCTTCCCAGGGTGGGAGGTAGCCCCCAGATAGCCCCCAGGTGGAACTTCCTTGGGCCCCAGGGACATGCTCATTTCTCCTTCTGTAAAGTGGGCTCACTGATGCCGGTGCCCAGCCATGGGGTGGCTTCAAGGATCAAAGATGTTGGGCGTGGCCTGGGACTAGCCTGCAGGGCTCCCTGGACAGGGATGTGGTGCAGCCTCGTCCCCCAGGGTGCCCTTGGGAAAGGCCTCTTGGCACTCACCATGCAGTACGGTGGCCATGCTGCTGAGGTCCAGAGTACCTGGTGCTGGGGCCAGGAGTACCTCACAAGGGCACAGCAGCACGAGGGGCCCAGCCCGGCCCCTGTGAGCCATGAGTCCTGAGGGATTGGAGGATGCCAGGGACCACATTGCCAGGGCCTTGGGGAAAAGGTGCCCAGCCATCCTGCCTGGAACTGCCCTGCAGCGGCTGCCCCAGCGGGACAGGAGACTTGCCACCTGTGTCTCAGTACTTGGTCCTCCGGGGGAGCCCCTTCACCCGGGGTGGAGACTGTGCCTCCAGCACAAGGAGGATGCAGGCAGCCTACCCACTTGCTGGGGCCTCCACGCCAGAGAGGAGGTGTCCACAGCCTGGCACTGTCCAGGGCTCCTGAAGGCAGCACTGCCCTGCCAAGCGGGCCCCTTGAGAGAGGTCCCCAGATGGCCTCAGCCTGGGTCAGACTCTCTGGGAAAGTCCCTGAAGCCCGTGGCCCTGTGCCTGCCCCAGGCACTTACCGCTCACCTGGGACATGGGCACTTTGTACACTCACAGATGAAGGCTGGGTGCTGGGGCCACCGGCTCCACCCTGGCCCTGGAAGGCCTCTTCTCCCGCCACCCCTCACAAATGCTGTGCAACGGGAGGCCTTTGCTGCCTGGGTCCCACACGCTCCTGTGCCATGTCTGCTGTCACTAAGAGATGAGCCCAAGCTTTGGACCTGCCTTCCAGGCCTCACCTCCATCCCCTGCCCTGTCTGCACATCTGCTCTGTGTCCCGGGCTCTGTGCTGGGCACAGATGGTGCCTGGCATGAAGGTGGCCGCGGGCATGCACCTGGCTCGCCCTCAGCAGTGCTTGGCCGCCTCGCCCAGCCAGGCTGAGTCCTGGTGATGCCCCAAGTCTGGTGTGTGGGAGCCACACTGGGGCGGGCAGGACCCCCACGTGGAACCAGCCGCCCTCTTCTGTCCCCAGGACACGCTTCTCCCTGGGTGTCTCCTGGCTTCCACCGGCAGCTCTTAAACCGGGGAAGCAGCCCTTCCTCCAGCTTCCCCATCAGACGCGCCCTCATCCCTGAGTGTCTGGAGAGCCAAGGGGTGGCCTGGTCTCCCCAATGGGGCTACCTGGTTGGGGGAGGCGGGAGGGATGTGCCTCATCCTGATCCAAGCTGTCAGGAGGTCTAACGCCCTGTCTCTCACCCGCAGGTGTACATGAATGCCGTATGGCATGGCTGGGCTATCCCGTTGTTCTTATTTCTAGCAATTCTGAGGTTATCCCTCAATTACCTCATCGCCAGGTAGGTGATCCGGTTTGTTGCAGCCGCTTTATCCCACTGCGTGCATGGCTGTGCTGTCTCCCTGCGTCTCACACAACCATGACCCCAGCTGGGTATGTCATGCACTGACGTTTCGGGGGTGGTCCCCTGACAGGCTCCAGAGATCCCCAGGCAGGGCGGCTGCCCCCTCCCTGGTTTGCTAGAGATGGTAGTGGGAAGTTCCCAAATCCCCCAGCAGCTCCTTCCCCGGGCGGCCAGCAGAGCCAGGGCCGTTCCAGCACCTGCCCGAACATCGCAGGGGACTTCTCCCCAACCTCAGTGGGTAGGTGGGTGAAGCAAACGACTCCATGCCCCGGAAGGTTCCTGCTGGCTGCCTGTCGGAGATGAGCCTGCTGGGGAGGAGCTGGACCGGGAATCAGTACCACTTGCCTGCAGACTGCACGCCCGTGTGACCGATGCGTTAACCCCAACCCTGGCCTGAGTCAGGGCCCTCACGTCACCCTTTATACCCCCTCTGAGCACCCTCTCCCTGTGGAGGCTGAGGTGGGCTCTGGGAAGCCCATGCCCTGGGGCGGACTCCTAGTCCCTGCACTCCTGGGTCCTTCTTAGCCTGCGGTTACCCCCAGGAGTGAACCTCAGCCTTGCATCGAGGCTGAGGGAAGAGCTGTGATTCCGTACTTTGACTTGACCATTCAAAAGTTTGCACTTTTATGCACCAATGTTTCCAGATGGCTCTCTGTGCCTGCCCCAGTTGGCTCATTTGAAAATGTGTTTTGTAGAAATCACTTAAGTACTCTGGAAGGTGTCGTTGGTACCCAGAGCTAGGGCATGATCAGCTCGGACACTTGCTGATGCCACTTTGGATGTTGAAGGGCCGCCCTCCCCCACCCCACTGGCCACTTTTAAATATGTCCCCTCTGCCCAGAAGGTCCCCAGGGGAGGGGCTGGTGAGGGTGACAGGAGTTGTCTGCTCTCACAGCAGGGGGTTCCAGGGGGACCTTTTCTCCCCATTGGGCAGCATAGAAGGACCTAGAAGGGCCCCCTCCAAGCCCAGCTGGGCGTGCAGGGCTGGTGATTCAATGCCATCCCCTGACTCAGGTGGCGCTATCCTAAAGGTATGTGTGTTTTCTGTTCGCCAGGGGGTGGCGGATTCAGTGGAGCATCGTGCCCGAAGTGTCTGAGCCTGTGGTAAGTCCCTGGAGGGTGCACGGTTTCCACGTCAGGCCTCACAGCCCGTAGGCACCGCTTGGGGAAGCCTCTGGATGAGGCCGTGTGGTCATCCACTGGGAGCCCTGTCCTGGCCTGAAGAGGAGGGGAGGAGGAGGCCAGCCCCTCCCTAGTCCCAAGCCCTGCGAGGCTGCACGCCCAGCCCCACATACTAGGCCAGGCTTGGCTGTGCAAGAAGCAGATTGCCTGGCCCTGGCCTGTCCTAGCTGAGGCTTCCCAGCTAGGATGTGGTGTGGCAGGGGTGGGGGACATTGAGGGGCTGCTGTAGCCCCCACAACCTCCCCAGGTAGGGTGGTGAACAGTAGGTTGGACAAGTGGACCTGTTCCCATCTGAGATTCAAGAGCCCACCTCTTGGAGGTTGCAGTGAGCTGAGATCCCTCCACTGCACTCCAGCCTGGGCGACAGAGCAAGCCTCTGTCTCAAAAAAACAAAACAACGACAACAAAAAACCCACCTCTGGCCCACTGCCTAACTTTGTAAATAAAGTTTTATTGGCACATGGACACACCCGTTCATTCACACACTGCTGCAGCTGCTTTTGCACTATGGTTGAGTAGCTGACAGACCACATGGCCCTGGAAGCCAAAAATATTTACTATCTTGCCCTTTACAGAAGTTTGCTCTAGAGGGAGACCCCAGCCCATGGGGCAGGACCACTGGGCATGGGCAGAAGAAAGGCCTCGGTGCCTCCACGGGCCTAGTTGGGTATCTCAGTGCCTGTTTCTTGCATGGAGCACCAGGGGCCAGGGGAAGTACCTGGAGGAGGCAGGTTGTTGCCCGCTCAGCACTGAGACCCGGGAGACCTTGAGAGGCTCTTAACGAATGGGAGACAAGCAGGACCAGGGCTCCCATTGGCTGGGCCTCAGTTTCCCTGCCTGTAAGTGAGGGAGGGCAGTTGTGAAGGTGAACTGTGAGGCAGAGCCTCTGCTTAGCCATTGCAGGGGCAGCTCTGCCCCACTCCTGTTGTGCACCCAGAGTGAGGGGTACAGGGTGAGATGTCACCATCAGCCCAGAGGGGTGTCCTCCTGGTGCCAGGTCCCCAAAGGATGTCCCTTCCCCACTGGCTGTGTGGGGACAGCAGAGTCCCTGGGGCTGGGAGGGCTCCACATTGTTTTGTCAGTAGTTTTTCTGAACTGTTAAATTTCAGTGGAAAATTCTCTTTCCCCTTTTACTGAAGGAACCTCCAAAGGAAGACCTGACTGTGTCTGAGAAGTTCCAGCTGGTGCTGGACGTCGCCCAGAAAGCCCAGGTACTGCCACGGGCGCCAGCCAGTGGTGTGTCTGTGCCGGCCGGGCTGTGTCTACGCCAGCCATGGGCACCAGCCAGTGGTGTGTCTACGCCGGCCAGGGGTGTGCCTATGCTGGTCGGGGTAGGTCTCCGCCGGCCTCAGCTGCTGCCCGGGGAGGGCCATGCCTGACACTGCAGGCCTGGTTTGCCTGCTGTCAGCTGACCTGTAGTCACCCTGCCCTTGGATGGTCATTACAGCAACTCTGGTGGGTGGGGAAGGGGCCTCCTGATTCAGCCTCTGTGGACGGTGCGCCAGGGCCTGGGTGGAGCCCCCCCTTCCTCCCCACCGCCCCTGGCCAGGCTTGAGCGCCCCTGGGAAGGACTCAGGCCCGGGTCTGCTGTTGCTGTGAGCATGGTCACCTCTGCCCTAGACCAGAGCTGTGCCTTCCCTGGCCTAGGAGCAGCTGGGCAGGACAACGGGGCTCTGAGTGACCTCAGGGCTGCCCGACCTGGAGGCCCTCCTGGCGTTGTGGTGTGACTGACAGCCCAGGAGCGGGGGCTGTTGTAATCACTGTTTCTTCTTCACACAGAACCTTTTCGGGAAGATGGCTGACATCCTGGAGAAGATCAAGAAGTAAGTCCCGCCCCCCACCCCGGCCCTGCGGTGCCCGCCCGGCCTGAGCCTCCTGTCTCCCTCCAGCTTGTTCATGTGGGTCCAGCCGGAGATCACACAGAAGCTGTATGTGGCGCTTTGGGCTGCCTTCCTGGCCTCCTGCTTTTTCCCCTACCGCCTGGTGGGGCTCGCCGTGGGTAAGTAGATGCACCTGCAGCCTGTAGCTTCAGGAGGAGGGACACAGGCGTCCGCATGCCACCAGTGTCTGCCAGGTGTCTGCAAGAGCTGTTAAACTCACCTGGCGATGCTTCCGCTGCTTTTTGTCACAAACGTTTCAATTTGGGAGAAGTGAAGCCCATCTGAGATCGAGGGACACGGTGATTGTTTCTTAAATGAAGAAGCCCTCTGCTTCCAAGGCCCCAGTGTCTTCCTGCAAAGTGGGAGGAGCTGGAAGACCCAAGACTCAGGATAGCAGGCCCTGGGGGTGTCAGGGAGTTGCCCTGGGCAGGACATGCCTCTTGGGGTGCCTGTGGGCTCAGGGGTGACAGTCGTGGGGAGCCTGAGAGCCTGGTTTGATGTGCAGGGAGGTTGGTTGTAGCTAATGAGTTTGGTGACATCACGTGAAGCCAAGGGTCACATCCACTAAAACACTCATCTGCAGAGCTGGCAGCGGGGAAGGAGGGCGGCTGGTGGTGAGGACCAGGCTGTGCCGGGAGGTGGGTGGGGTGTGGTGGCCCCTCCTCACCCCGGAAGGCGCTCATCCACTGCTGCCCAGCATGCTCTCTTCCCTCCTTTCTCTTTTCTTTTTTCTTGCTTCCCTCCTTTCTCTTTGTCTTTATCTTTCTCTTTGTTTTTGTCTTTCTCTCTTTTTTTTTTTTTTTTTTTTGAGACAAGAGTGTCACTCTGTCGCCTAGGCTGGAGTGCAGTGGCGTGATCTCGGCTCACTGCAACCTCTGCCTCCTGGGTTCAAGTGATTCTCCTGCCTCAGCCTCCCAAGTAGCTGGGACTACAGGCACCCGCCACCACACCCAGCTAATTTTTTTTGTATTTTTAGTAGAGACGGGGTTTCACCTTATTGGCCAGGCTGGTCTCGAACTCCTCACCTCAGGCGATCTGCCCACCTCGGCCTCCCAAAGTGCAGGGATTATCGGTGGGAGCCACTGCACCTGGTCTCTTCTGTTTTGTTTTGTCTTGTCTTGTCTTGTCTTGTCTTGTCTTGTCTTGTTTTGTCTTGTCTTGTCTTTTCTTTTTCTTTTCTTTTCTTTCTCTTTTCCTCAATAACAACGATCCAGTGTCTGACATGGGCCACACACTGGCATGTGAGAGCGAGGCCGCCAGGGTCCTGTCCTTGAGGGGCAGGTGGGACTAGCCTAAGCCCAAGCAGGACAGCGTGTGCGGTTGTAGAAGCCACAAAGCCAGGGATGGGGAGAGCTCCATGCTGGAGTCGGGAGGTCAGACCCCGGCCCCTCAGCAGTCTAGGCTTGGCATGCCGCTCAGAGGAGCAGTGGGGGGCTGTGTCTGTGTGGAAGAGCAGATGCCCCCTGCCGTGTTTCCTGAATGCCTTTGCCATAACGCAAGCCCCACCCTAGCCCTGACCCAGCGTAACTGCTGGCAGGAGGACAGGCCTCTCTGGACACAGCAGGGCTGAGCTCTCCAACAGCAGCTCACTGTGGCCATCAGGTGGCATCACCAGGAGTGGGCAGAGCCAGATCTGATCAGACCCTACCCCGACAATGCCCTGGAGCCCCTCTGGCTAGCACCCAGGACTCCAGGCTCATGAGTGGGTAGGTGACCACTTGACCTCCTGTTGGACCCCTGGGCCTGGGTCCAGGTGCCGAGGCTCCAGAGCTGCAGTGCACTTGTGGCCCTGGACAGCTCTGGGGCAGGCCGCCCTCCACAGGGAGCCTGGGGGTGTGCACCTGGGTCTTGGTGTCCTGGATCTGCCCTGCTGTCCTTTTTTTTCAAGACAGAGTCTCAGTCTGTCTCACCCAGGCTGGAGTGCAGTGGCACGATCTCGGCTCACTGCAACCTCCGTCCCCCGAGTTTAAGTGATTGTCCTGCCTCGGCCTCAGGAGTAGCTGGGATTACAGGGGTGCACCACCACACTCAGCTAGTTTTTGTATTTTTAATAGAGACGAGGTTTCACCGTGTTGGCCAGGCTGATATTGAACCCCTGACCTCATGATCCGCCCGCTCGGCCTCTCAAAGTGCTGGGATTCCAGGCGTGAGCCGCCGTGCCCGGTCCCTGCTGTCCTTTTTTTGTGACAACTAGTGTGGTTTGGGTTCTTGCAACCACACTGAGATCACCACTGCCACTGGGGAGCGGTGACCCTGCCAGGTGTGGGCCAAGATGGCATTCCTGGCTCATCGGTGCCCACGTGTCCGTTTGCAGTGCTGACAAGGGACCTCAGCTTAGAGGAGCAGAGGATGCCTGCTCTAAGCAAGGATGGTCCCAGCTGGGACTTGGGCTCTCTTGAGCTGAGCTGTCCCTCCTGGGTCGGCCACCACGTGGAGGGAGGCCTGGGAGCTCAGTTCAGTCAGCCAAGTGGGTGGTCCTGGCCCTGCCCCTCCTCATACCTAGCATCTTTCAAGAATCAACAAGTTGGCCGGGCGCGGTGGCTCACGCCTGGAATCCCAGCACTTTGGGAGGCCGAGGTGGGTGAATCACTTGAGGTCAGGAATTCGAGACCAGCCCAGCCAACATGGTGAAACCCCATCTCTACCAAAAATACAAAATTTAGCTGGGTGTGGAGCTTGCAGTGAGCCGAGATCGCACCACTGCACTCCAGCCTGGGCGACAGAGCAAGACTCTGTCTCAAAAAAAAAAACTAAAATTAAAATTTAAAAAAATTAGCCGGGTGTGGTGGCGGGCGCCTGTAGTCGCAGCTACTCGGGGGGCTGAGGCAGGAGAATGACGTGAACCCGGGAGGTGGAGGTTGCAGTGAGCCGAGATCGTGCCGCTGCACTCCCACCTGGGCAACAGAGCAAGACTCTATCTCAAAAATAAAATAAAATAAAATAAAAAATTTAGCCGGGTGTGGTGGTAGGCTCCCAGCTACTCGAGAGGCTGAGGCAGGAGAATTGCTTGAACCCGGGAGGTTGCAGTGAGCTGAGATCGAGCCATTGCACTCCAGCCTGGGCAACAAAGCAAGACTCCGTCTCAAAAAAAAACCAATCAACAAGTTGAGAATTGGGGTCAAAAAGTCTGACTTGATTGATGAATTTCTGTGAAAATGTGCTACAGAGGCAAAAAAACTAAACAAAGGCATGGCTTTATCAATCCCTTTATAGCACAGATAGTACATGGAACTCTGATTCTGGGGCCCCTGCAGGGAGGGCCTGCCACGTCTGGTCTGGTCTGGCAGGCTGGGCACTGGGGGCAGTGAGACAGCCTCCAGCACTGGAGGGGGGCGCCCGGAGAGTCCGGAACTCCTGACAGCTTTCGCTGCCCAGAGGGGTGCGTCAGGAGGTGTGTGGGGGCCGGACCTGCCGCCCATCCCTGCGTCTGTTGCCGGGTGGGGTCCTGGGGCGCAGCCAGGCCCGGCTCTTCTGAGGTCGTGCTTAGTAGGGGGACTGACCATGATTGTGTCAGGTGACAGTGCTGGGGAGAAAACGGAGCTGGTGGAGGGGAGCCTGCGAGGGCGTGGCTAGGAGCCGTCTGAGCAGGTGGTCATAGGAGCCCTCTCAGCGGGGATGGGCCGGGCGTGGCCGGGCACACAGTTGAAGGAGGGCAGGTGGGAGGGAGTTTGGGGAGGGATTGCCATGGAGGGACCTCAGATTCGGTGCCAGGTGTGGGGAATTGGGGCAGAGGAGGCACAGTCCTGAAGTGTTTCAGGTGGGTCGAGAACAGTCCCGAGCCAGGCGGAATTGGAGAGAGAAGTGAGGGGCATTGGATGGGGGGGTCCTAGCAGAGCTGAGGGGTCTTAGTGGGAGTGGGCGGGGCGCTGGCAGTGGGGCCCTCGCCTGGGGTTGAGACTGTGCAGCTGGAATGGGCCCCAGGGGAGCGAGGCTGGGGGTATCCAGGGTGAGGACTGAGTGAGCAGCTGGACTGTCACATCCAGGCTCAGGGTGGAGGGTGCCAATCTGGGAGGCGGGAGGTACCGGAACCATCACCCTGAGTAGACTGGCATAGCTGCAGAGCTCTAGATGGAGCAGGCTGTGTCCCCTGCCCTCAGGGCTCTACGTTCAACAGACTGTGTCCCCTGCTCTCAGGACTCTATGCTGGTATCAAGTTCTTCCTCATTGATTTCATCTTTAAACGCTGCCCGAGACTGCGCGCCAAGTACGACACGCCCTATATCATCTGGAGGAGCCTCCCCACCGACCCGCAGCTCAAGGAGCGCTCCAGCGCCGCCGTCTCACGCAGGGTGAGCCCGGCCCCCAGCTGCGGGGGTGGGGGAATGGGGGGCCACGAAGCCAGGCATCCCCAGGCCCACAGTGCTCTGTTCACCTCCAGCTCATTTAGAGGCTGTTTCTTCAATTTTATGGAGTCCTTAAAATGTGAGGGTTTTTTTTTCCCTGTTACCACTGCGGTTTCTGAGGCCCATCCAGCCCCTCCCAAGCCCAGGGCAACACCTGGGGACTGGCCATGACGACTGAGAGCCAGTGGGCCTGGGAGTGACCCCGCCATCGGGGTGCCTGGCCCCTGCCATCCCTGACAGTGAGGCTCTGGCGCTGAGACCAGGCAGCTTGAGAAGGGCCCCCTTGGAGCCACAGGCTGGCACTGGGCCATATTTCATTCACAGTCCCAGGCCCTCCAGATGTGCAACATGGCATCCCAGCCAGGACCGTGGGGAATGAGCGGGCCTCGGTGTTCCCCTCGGGGTGGCTCAGATGAGTCGGGAGGGTTGCTGGGCTCTCCCCACTGAGGTGAGGTGGCCCTGCCTGGAAGAAGGAGCCGCGCTGGGCCGGAAGGGGCCTGAGGAACGTCTTCCCAAATTTGGATCCCAGCTTTTGGGGAGGTGTGTGTGCGGCCAGCACATCTGGGTGCTGTGGGTGTGGGCAGCGGGCCTGACCTCGACACCGTTTGCTGTTGGCAGCTGCAGACGACCTCGTCACGGAGCTATGTGCCCAGCGCACCGGCCGGCCTGGGTAAAGAGGAGGACGCCGGCCGCTTCCACAGCACCAAGAAGGGCAATTTCCATGAGATCTTCAATCTGACAGAAAACGAGCGTCCGCTGGCAGGTATGTGTGCCGTGAGTCTGAGGCCAGGCCGAGCGCCGGCACAGACTGAAGGCCCGTGGGGGGGCGCTGTGGGTGCAGGAGGGGGTCGCCCTGTGACAGGCCAAAGGAGCCCTCAGGATGGCGTTCACATCCCACTGCCCCAGGACCCCAGGAGGAGTGCAGGAGCCGGGGGTCATGAGGACTCTGCGGGCTACAGGGGAGGAGGGTGTGCCCGTGGGGAGAGCCGTCCACACTGCAGCACTCCCCTGACAGCAGGCGTGCAGGTGACCCCCTGGGGAGAGTCCAGGGCGAGGCGGCAGGGTCTGCAGGGCGCTGGCAGGGGGTCTGCCCCTGGTTCCATCGTGTCTGGAGAAACAGTCACCAGGGGAGAGGTGACTCAGGAGCCTGGGGACATGTCACCCTTCCTGGGGACAGGTCAGCTTTCCCAAAGGGACCTCCTGTTAAACTAAACCGGGCAGCCCGAGGTGTGTGAGGAGCGGCTGCAGAGGCAGCTGCAGAGAACTGAGCTTCGTCCTCTGCTGAGCCCTGGCCCTGCCGGTCTTGGTGGAGGTGGTGTCCCGGCCACACTGTGATTTCTGTTGCTCCCTGCTCTGCCTGGGTGCTTTTACTTTAAAAGCCCTGCCGGTGCCTGGTGAAGAGGCAACATCTGTTTTTCACCCTCCGGGGCCACCTCACTCTTGCCGGTGCGCCTTCCTCTCGCTGTGGGTGTGACGTGAGCGCAGTGGGCAGATGTCAGGATCTGAGAGTCAGGGCTCCCAGGTCCCAGCGTCAGGTGAGGGGCTGGGTACTTCCAGTGGAAAGCGTGACAGGCAGGCCTTCTCCCATTAGTGTGCGAGAATGGCTGGCGCTGCTGCCTCATCAACAGGGACCGGAAGATGCCCACGGACTACATCAGGAACGGGGTGCTCTACGTCACGGAGAAGTGAGTGCAGCCATGGGGCCCGTGTGGCTGCAGGGGAGGGTGTGCAGGAGGCTGCCTGGGCCCTGGGATGGCGTGGCTGGGAGGGGGTGCAGGAGGCTGCCTGGGCCCTGGGATGGCGTGGCTGGGAGGGGGTGCAGGAGGCTGCCTGGGCCCTGGGATGGCGTGGCTGGGAGGGGGTGCAGGAGGCTCCCTGGGCCCTGGGATGGCGTGGCTGGCCCAGTGCGGGTTTTCCTGAGTGGTGGCCGTGGCGTCTCCCACGCTCTGCTCTTGCCGGCTGTCTGGGCTCCCAGGGAAAAGGTGTTGTCTCCGAGCCGGACGTGGCCTGGGCCGCACTGCTGCCGTCCCTCAGGCCGGCGGGGATGCTGTCTTCTCTGGGGCCCGAGCAGTTCGTGGAGACGAGGGGCAGAGTCTCCCCAGGAGGGGACTGTGTGGGGACCTGCTGTTGCCGAGGCCCTGAGTCCTTGTTGCTGTCTGAGACACAGTAGCCAGAAGAGGGCTTTGACTCTTCTCTGCAAGAACAAGACTTACCCTTGCTACACCCCAAACCCCCGAAACCCCAGATGTGGGAGTGGGAGAGCTGGCCTGGGGATGGGGTCTATTCTTGGTCTTGCTTGGCCCTCGACCACCCCGTCCCCCACACCTGCAGCAGTGGCCAGGGCCCCACCTCCCCTCTGCTTCTCGCAGAGGAGGTGACCTGGACACTCCCAGCTAGGGCTCCAGGACGCCTGTGTCACTCGCTGGGAATCCCAGAGGAATGGGCAGTCTTAGGTTTCACACAGAGCAGTGGCCGTGAGTGTCTCAGAGCAGTGGCCATGAGTGTCTCGGAGCAGTGTCTGTGAGTGTCTCAGAGCAGTGTCCATGAGTGTCTCACGCAGAACAGTGTCCGTGAGTGTCTCAGAGCAGTGGCCATGAGTATCTCACGCAGAACAGTGGCCGTGAGTGTCTCAGAGCAGTGGCCATCAGTGTCTCACGCAGAGCAGTGTCCGTGAGTGTCTCAGAGCAGTGGCCATGAGTGTCTCGGAGCAGTGTCTGTGAGTGTCTCAGAGCAGTGGCCATGAGTGTCTCACGCAGAACAGTGTCCGTGAATGTCTCAGAGCAGTGGCCATGAGTGTCTCAGAGCAGTGGCCATCAGTGTCTCACGCAGAGCAGTGTCCGTGAGTGTCTCAGAGCAGTGTCCGTGAGTGTCTCAGAGCAGTGTCCGTGAGTGTCTCAGAGCAGTGGCCGTGAGTGTCTCAGAGCAGTGTCCGTGAGTGTCTCAGAGCAGTGGCCGTGAGTGTCTCACGCAGAGCAGTGGCCGTGAGTGTTTCACAGGTTCTGTGTCTGCTGGGAAGGGAGCGCCACTGTCCATCCCACTGGGGGCTGAGAGGCAGCCCCGGGAGACCCCCACCTGGTGGGAGCGTGCTCTGGTTCAAGAGCCAGGCGACACCTCTCTCTGTTCCCCTTCCAGTTACTTGTGCTTCGAAAGCTCCAAATCCGGGTCCTCAAAGAGGAACAAAGTCATCAAGCTGGTGGACATCACGGACATCCAGAAGGTTGGTGCACCCACCCACCCCCACCAACCCCCGTGTTTTCTTCGTCACCTGACAGAGGCTGGCGAGGCTTTCCATATAGACCTCTGCCAGCCTCTGTCAGCATCTGGGCACCGTAGCCACGCTGGCCGGCCATGGTCCGTTTCCTTGACTTGAGTCCCCACGTCCCCGTGGGTCCGCCCCTGCCCTGGGGTCCACTTGCCTGGACCGTGTGTCTCAAAGTGGAGGGGTTGGGTTGGAGTCCATGAGGTCAGGCGCCCAAGCCCTGGTCTGCCTGCTGTGTTTCCCACCCCTCGTATCTGGGACCCTCCCCACAAAGAGAAGCACAGGGGCCCTGAGCTCCTGCCTCAGACACAGAGCTCAGATGGTTGCACCCGCTCTTGGCATTTTCTCAGCATTTTACCGTCACATGGAATGAGCAGGTGGGCGTGGCCACAGGTGCCTGTGGTCACTTGTTCTCTGGGACAGGGGAGGCTCAGTGAGGGACTGGCAGGCACACTCGGCCAGAGTGGTCAGAGCCCCCAGCTCCCTCCCAGCTCTGAGTGTCCTGGGCATGTCCGCATTGGCACGGCGGGCACTCCCAGCCCCATGGCAGTTGTGGGTCATCTCTTCCACCCGGCTGTGGAAAAAAGCGTGCAGTCAGGTGACCAGAAGGGGTGAGTTCAGGGCTGGGGTCCTTTTGGCCTGCCTCTTGGGATTGGCAGTGGTGACAGATGGCCCTCCTGGTGCCAGGCCCTGAGGGTGAGTTCTGGGGCCTAGTGCCCACCTTCAGCCTCCTCAGGCCTGCTTGTCTCTGATCTTCCTCAGGCCAGCTGGCCAGTGGTCTGGGCTGGGGTGGGATAGACCCTTTACAGGTCTGGTGTCTCGGCCACAAAGTGAGGAGGTGCCCACAGGTCCTTACCTTCTGTTGCTCAGAAGTCCCAGGTGCCCGTGGGCCCTGCTGCCTGTGTGCCCAGTGGAGGAGGATGCCCTGGGCCTGCGGAGGGCTGTGCCTCCCTGTTCCCAGGAGAGACCTGTGGTGACAGCCATGATTTGCCTTTCAGTACAAGGTCCTGTCTGTCCTCCCAGGCTCAGGCATGGGGATTGCCGTGTCGACGCCATCCACCCAGAAAGTAGGTGCTGGGCGGGGCGCTGCAAAGGGGTTGGTGTGGGCCCAGGGGCCTGGCTCTGAGCAGCCCTGGGACCAGCGGGGGGCAGACACAGCCAGAGTTTCAGGTTGGGCAGCAGGGTCACAAAGCCGCCCCCTCCCTCACGCCAGCTAGAGCCTGGGGCTGCGTCCAGGTTGGGCTGAAAATCTCGCTGGGGCCATCGAGTCACTGGAAAGACAGGGATGTTGGGCACGGGGGTCCCCCGACTCAGTGACTTGGGAGGAGGGAGGCACGGGGCTAAAGCCTGGCTCCCCTCTGCCTCTTGGCTCTGTTCCGCTGAAGGCTGGAGCCTGGCTCCGGGTGGTGGGGGGACACCTGTCTTTTGCACCCAGACCCACGTGACTGCGTGCTGGCCTGGGGCTGGTCTTGGACTTCATCTTGGTCCTGGTCCTGGTGCCAGCCTGGCTGTGCCATGCTCACTGGTGGCATTTCTTCCCTGCCAGCCGCTCGTGTTTGGTGCCATGGTGCACAGGGATGAGGCCTTCGAGACCATTCTCAGCCAGTACATCAAGATCACCTCAGCGGCAGCGTCTGGCGGAGACAGCTAGTATTGACTTGCCCAGGACGTTGCTGGAATTTTTTTTTTGTTTTTTTTGTTTTTTTTGTTTTTTTTTACAATTTGGTAGTGGAAACAATTGGACATCCTCATGAGCTTTTGCAATAATTCTCCTGGACCTGTGGTTCTATTGTGTTGACCTCTGCGTTTTATCGACCAAGAAGGGGCCAGGGCTCACAGGGACGGGGGTGCCCTTCTCGCACAGGGCACGTCAGGTGCCTCTGAGGGCCACCCGCAGACTGGGGGAGGGGGCAGAGGCCCTCGGGGGCCCGTGGAGAAGACACACAGGACCCCTGGCCCTGCCCTTCTCCGTTCCAGCCTGGACAGAGAAACCTCTCCAGCCACCCCGAGAGGTTCTCGCAACCTTGTGTCCCACTCTCCAGAGGCCAGAAGCTCGTCCACCACCAAAGCCATAGCTGAAGAGTGCGGGGCCCTTCCTCCTGGGGACAGAAAGATGTCGTCAAGGAGGGACATGGGGGCCTTTCACCAACCACCAAGAAACGGGCCTGGCGGTCCTCCTTCCTCTTACGTGAGACCCTCCTGTGGCATTTGCCCTTGGTGCCAGGCTGGGGCCGGGCGCAGCGACCCTGCCTGTGTTCCACACTCGCTCCACGGGAACAGGGAGGGTGAGAAGGGCCCACCCCTCGCCTGCCCTCTGTCTTTGGTGGCGCCTTCCTTGCTGGCCTCCAGGGCGCTCAGCACCACGTCTGTGAGGGCCCGCCTGCTGCTCTCGGCCTGACACGCTGGCCAGGAGGTCTGTAGTTGGGGCCCAGTAAGGGCACAGGATGGTGCAGGTAAAAGCACATATTTCTCACACTTTGCTCTTTGGAAGGCCCAGGAGAACGTCCGCAAAGGCTGTTGGGGGTGCTCCGAGCACTGTGGCATGTCTGGCACATGGCCCCCAGGCTGTGGTTGCCTGGGTTGGTTGGGGGAGGGAGTGGGCAGGAGTGTTCCAGGACAATGGTGGCCCAGGCTGCAGCCGCTTTTGGGCCATCCGAGAGGCTCTGGCAGCGCCTGTGCTTTAGGGAGCAACCGCCTTTGCTTTAGGGAGCAACCATGAGCCGAGCCTAGAGGCTTGGGCCTGCACTGCCTACAGCCGACATGCAACAGTGTTCCCTCCCCCGCGTGCCTAGCAGGTGCCAGTCCGGGCACAGACCCCCCCAGCCCCTGCCCCGCTCCAGGGAAGCCTGGGCTTCCCCAGAACAAGGTGGCATGTGTGGAGGGAGCACCCGCAGGCCTGGTTTGCTGGGGCCGCCTGCACTGGGCTGAAGGGAGGGAAAGGCGGCCTGGGCCTCCTGGAAGGAGGTGGCCACCCCACGGGCCTGCGCGTCTGCTGGGGCGGATCCCGCAGCTCCCTCAGCTTGTCCTGAGTCCCTTGGGTGTCGTTGAGATTGTTGTTTTTTGAAGAAACAGAAGATTATATTTTTTACAGAGAGCAAGCTGTTTTTCTTATTTTTGTATCATTTTTCAGATGTAATTTTTACCTTTGCTCTGATCCTCATTTGCTGGTGTGGGTGAGGGATCCGGCGGCATGGGCTGCGTTCACCCCCTTCACGAGGGGCCGCAGAGTCACACGCTGGTGCCGGGGGTGTTTTGTGGGGAGCTGCGCCAATCACCAGGTTAAGCACGTCCTATCCCAGGTGGTAGAGCGGAGCCCCCGTGGCTCTGGACTGCGCGGAGGTCGGCATCAGGATGACCACATGGCGGCCTTTCCCGAATGGGGACAGAACCCGCTCTGAGCCGTGGGTCTGGCTCCTGTAGGGGACCGGCTCTCTTGGTGCACCAGGGGAGGGGGACATACCCCAGTGAACCCCACCTTGGCGCCTGAGGCAACACAGGGTGGGCACTGACCCACCCCCAGGGGTGGCTGCAGAGGCAGTGCCCACAGACAATGGCCACATCTCTCTCCCCAGGGCCCGGCAGTGCTCAAGGGTGGGTCCGGGGCCTCGGGGCCAGTGAGCGCCTCTTCCTAGGTGCTGGGATTCAGTCCCCAAACACAGCGGGGAGGGGTCCCTGGGACAGATGGGGCTTCTTTACCAGCGTCAGGTGGTTTAGTTCGAGTCCCTTTTGTGGAAAAAGGGAGATGAAAACTGACCACGTGCCAGGTGTGGCCGCAGCCCCCCAGGGAGGGCCACATTCGGGGAGCGGAGGGGTCGGGGGAGGGCCACCGATTGGCTCTGCTGCCAGCACAGGCCCCTCCCTGGAAGTCCTCGGGAGCGGAGCGCGAATCGGCACGGGCTCTGGGCTCCCCGTGGAGAGAAGCTGTAGTTTCTACCAAATTGTGTACATCTGGGCAGATGTTTAATTTCTATGACTAATTACTGAACTAGATGAATGTTAAATTTTTTATGTCTGAAGCCTGAGTCTATTTTGGATCTGTAAATAATCATTGCCAGTGTGACTTTTGTTCAACAAAAGGATTGTACTGTATTAAGAACCGATGAAAAAAATTCTCCTGTAACATTTTTTTAAGAAAACTTTGTTTGTTTAAAGAAAAAGTATTGTATAAATTATAATTTTTATTTAAATAAACCTAAAATGCTTTGTGCTAAGGCTCAGGGCTGTCTGCCTCCTTGGCAGGGCCACACGCGTTGTAGGCAGCCTGAGCCAGCTGGGCCACCAACCCCAGGCCGTCAGTGCCCCTGCCAGTCCGACACTCCCTGGGACCCCACGGCTGCTGGCGGCGGGGCGTTCGGGTACTGATGCGGCCTGAGTGATGTCTGTGGGGTGAGGTGGGGCTGAGAAGCAGAGTCCTGTTGGACGTAGGCATTGGAGGCTGGGAGCAGGAGGCAGGGCCTGAGTTCCAGAAGACAGGAGGCCAGGTGGCGAGGGACGCAGCCTGCAGGGAGGGTACCCAGGGCTGGCACAGGGCGAAGTGGGGGAGGTGGAGGCAGAGGCAGCACCTTGGGGTCAGGGGGCATGCAGGCTTTGGCCCCTCTCCACTGTGGTGTCCTGGCTGCCTGGGGGTCCTGGACAGAGGGGTTTCCAGCAACAGTTGGGGCTTGGTCCATCTGGATGCTGGTACTGGACACAGAAGGGTGCAAGGACCTGCCTGGCTTTTGAAACCCCTGGAGTTGGGCATAGGCCTGTGCCAGGTGCACCTGGTGCTGCCTAGCCTCCTGTGCCTCAAGCCCACAGGAGCCCCCTAGGAGGCAGAGACCTCCCCAGGTTACACAGCGAGGGAGCTGAAGCCAGGCGGAAACCAGGTCTAGTGGGCCACGCCACCCTAAGGGGCACAGCTTTGGAAAGTAGGACATGTGCATACTCCATCGACATAGCCAGCCAGCCACTGATCCATCCATCCATCCACATCCATCCATCCATCCATCCGTCCATCCATCCATCCGTCCATCCACCCACCCACCCATTCATCCATCCGTCTTTCCATCCATCTATCCATCCACCCACCCACCCACCCATTCATCCATCCATCCATTCATCCATCCACCTACCCATCCATCCATCCATCCATCCATCCATCCATCCATCCACCCATCCACCCACCCACCCATTCATCCACCCACTCACCCGTTCATCCATCCACCCACCCGTTCATCCATCCATCCATTCATCCATCCACCTACCCACTCATCCATCAATCCATCCACCCACCCATTCATCCACCCATCCATCCATCCATCCACCCACCCACCCACCCACCTATCCATACACCTACCCACCCATCCATCCATCATCCATCCATCCATCCATCCACCCACCCACCTATCCATCCACCTATCCATCCATCCATCCATCCATCCATCCACTCATCCATCCATCCATCCATCCATCCATCCATCCATCCATCCATCCATCCATCCACTCATCCATCCATCTATCCATCCATCCACCTATCCATCCATCTATCCACTCATCCATCCACTCATCCATCCACTCATCCATCCATCCATCCATCCATCCATCCACCCACCCACCCACCTATCCATCCACCTACCCATTCATCCATCCATCCATCCATCCATGCACCCATCCACCCACCTATCCATCCATCCATCCATCCACTCATCCATCCATCCACCCATCCATCCATCCACCCACCCACCCATTCATCCACCCACCCACCCATTCATCCATCCACCCACCCATTCATCCATCCATCCATTCATCCATCCACCTACCCACTCATCCATCAATCCATCCACCCACCCATTCATCCACCCATCCATCCATCCATCCACCCACCCAACCATCCATCCATCCACCCACCCACCCACCTATCCATACACCTACCTACCCATCCATCCATCATCCATCCATCCATCCACCCACCCACCCATCCATCCATCCATCCACCCACCCACCTATCCATCCATCCGTCCATCCACTCATCCATCCATCCATCCATCCACCCACCCACCGACCTATCCATCCATCCATCCATCCATCCATCCATCCACTCATCCATCCATCCATCCATCCATCCATCCATCCATCCGTCCACCCACCCACCTATCCATCCACCTACCCACCCACCCATCCATCCATCTATCCATCCATCCATCCATCCATCCACCCATCCACCCATCCACCCATTTACCCACCCAGCCAGCCAAGCATAGCAGGCCCTGTCCTTGGTGCTGGGACACAGCAGTGATGGGCTGGGAACCTGCCAAACACACCCTCACATCCTTCCCAGAAACACATCCATGCTGTGGTACCCACCGACACCTTCCACCCACCCCTCTGTCCTCTGCAACAGGTCCTCCCCCGGCTTGCTGCTAATTCGGAACAAGGCTCAGACCTACCTAACCCATTGGCAGCCCACACTGACCCCTCCACACAGACAGGGCAGTGCGGGCCCGTGGCAGGTGTCACTGGAGCTGGGCCACGGAAGAGGCAGAGGGGCCTCCCAGGGGCTTCTGAGTGCTCAACAAGGCCAACCTGGTGGGAGACCACCCACCCTCGGCCCACAGGCTCTATGCCTAAACCGACAATTTGCCTGTTTTGCGTATATTCATCATTTAGTGTCAATAAAGGTGCCTACATATACCTCTATCACCATTTACAGGTGATTGTGATAACTGTTTCAGTACAGCTGGTTTCCTTGGCAATCCTACATGTTTTAATGCATGCATTTTACATTACTCAGCCGCATGTCTCGGCTGTACCTGGTACCAGAGGGGCTGTGCAACAAAGGAAAGGTCACAAACCTGTGGGGCAGGCCTGGTGCCCTCTAGGACTTTTATTCTGGGGGTGACGGGGTGCTGCAGAGCTTCCAGCAGAAGCTGGCACTCTGGCTGCAAATCAGAAGAGGGGTCACCCAGGGTGGGGATGCATCAGGGAGAGTCCAGAGGGGAATGAAATTGTTAGTGATTTTATTCTTGAACCAGGGGTTCTCTTCATAGGTACTTGCTATATGTTTTTAAATATTTAGTGGATGAATGTAACGGATGAATGAGTAAATTGTCAGAGAGGGCCTCACGTGGACCAAAGTGAGCGACGCTGGGAACCCAGGGTTGTGGTCCATTCTGCTCGCTCTGCAGAACTCCAGGAGGCAGCATTCTATGGGCTTATGAGCTCCAGCAGCGGTTGGAGGACGGGATTGGCCAGAGACTACAAGAGGCACAGACTAAGGGCACAGCCAAGGAAGGACCCCAAGACCCCGTCCTGTGTGGGTGTGAGCTGGGAAAGCCGCCCAGGGAGAGGGCTGTGCAGCCACCCAGCACTGCTGAAATCAGAAATCTGCCCTCAAAACCCCTGGAAGCAGGAAGCCCAGCTTTGCCCTCCTCCTGGGGCCCTCGGGTCCACATCAGCTGGAAGGGAGACACCTGGGATCACAGAGGGGCAGCTGGTGTGGGGCCGGAGCCAAGAGGCAGTGATGAGCAGCTGACCACTCCCTCAGACAGGAGCTGGCCCAGGCCCCTGCCATCCTCTCTGCTCAACTCTCTACCAGATGTCACAGCTGGCATCGCAAGCTAGGGGAAATAGCTGGACCATGCACGATTGTAAAGAAGACATTCAGCTGTTACTATTTGTAAATGATATGATGACAGAAAACCCCGAAATTCACAGGTAAATTATCATAATAGGAGTGTGGAAACTGCTGGTACAAAATTGAGTCGAGAGGCCGTGAAGAAGCTCTCGCAGGCCTGCCTGTAGTAGAACTCACCCCAGAACCCTCGGGACTGCAACGAGGGCGCCCGCCCAGTGACGGCCACTCCCGCGGTGAACAGTACTGCCTCCTGCCAGGAGCTGCTGTGACCTGTGAACTTCGTTCTAGAGCAGCTTACATGGACTTCTTTGCCTTTTAAAGTGTCGCCTTTATCGCGAACACCCCCCAAAATGCCTACTGGCGTAGCACTGATATCCTGACTGCAGTCCCCTTGCTGTTCCCAAATAAACTCTTTCTTAGGAGAGCTCTCTGATGTTACTTTAGGTTGACGGGAGGCAAGGTTTCTGGATATAATCCAACACATAAAAAACAATTGTGGTGGGCAGATCACGAGGCCAGGAGTTTGAGACCAGCCTGGACAACATGGGGAAACCCCATCTCTACTAAAGATACAAAAAACTAGCTGGGCATGGTGGCACGCACCTATAATGCTAGCTACTCGGGAGGCTGAGGCAGGAGAATTGCTTGAACCCCGGAGGCGGAGGTTGCAGTGAGCCGAGATCACACCATTGCACTCCAGCCTGGGCAACAGGGCGAGACTCCGTCTCAAACAAAAAATTGCATTTCTATGCAAAACAAAACAAATTTTAAGATAGCCTCAAAGGCCAGGTGTGGTGGCTCACTCCTGTAATCCCAGCGCTTTGGGAGGCCAAGATGGGAGGATCACTTGAGGCCAGGAGTTTGAGACCAGGCTGGGCAACATGGTGAGACCCTATCTTTACAAAACATTAATGAAAAAAAAAAAAACCTCAAAATATGAACTTTTGACTGGGCACAGTAGCTTACTCCTGTAAGCCCAGCAGTTTGGAAGGCTGAGGCAGGATGATTGCTTGAGCCCGGGAGTTCGAGACCAGCCTGGGCAACAGAGTGAGACCCCGTCTCTACAAAAAATTTAAAAAATTTAAAAAAAACAGCCAGGCATGGTGTTGCACGCCTGTAGTCCCAGCTACTCAGGAGGTGGGATCACTTCAGTCTGAGAGACTGAGGTTACAGTGAGCCGTGATCATGCCACTGTACTCCAGCCTGAGCAACTGAACAAGACCTTGTTTACAAAAACAAACAAAAGTCAAGTTTTAGGAATAAATCTAAAAATTTAAAGACTTTCATGGAAAAATTATAAAATAATTGAAAGACATGAATGAGGATCTACATAAATGGAAATAATGTCACGTTCATGGACTGGAAAAGTCAGTTTCACAATGCAAATGTCCTTTCAAAGGTCCTCAAATACAAATGCAAATGCCCTCTCAAACATGTGGAGTGGGCCGGGTGTGCTGGCTCACACCTGTAATCCCAGCACTTTGGGAGGTCGAGGCTGGTGTATCACGAGGCCAGGAGATCGAGACCATCCTGGCTAACACGGTGAAACCCCGTCTCTAATAAATATATAAAAAATTAGCTGGGCGTGGTGGCGGGCACCTGTAGTATCAGCTACTCGGGAGGCTGAGGCAGGAGAATGGCATGAACCCGGGAGGTGAGCTTGCAGTGAGCCGAGATTGCGTCACTGCACTCCAGCCTGGGTGACAGAGCGAAACTCCGTCTCAAAATAAATAAATAAAAATAAACATATGGAGTGAAAGAAGCAAGTTACAGAAAATAACACGTTTCCTTTGGATAAAGAGCAAGACGTGCAAAACTAAACTCGCTGTTGCAGACACAGCCATGGACAGAGGCAGAAAGAGATGCGCTTAGCGTGAAATGGTAGCGCCCTCCGAGGGGGAGCAGGGGGACCCCAGAGCAGGACACAGAAGGCTTTGGGGCGGTGTCCAGTTTCCTGGCATAGGTAATGGTGACACCTTGGTTCATTTTATTCTTGTTCTTTAAATTGTGTGTGTTTTCATGAAAAATATTCTGCTTTGAAAATAACAGGTATGTGTAAAGGAAAGAAAGCAAGCCAAGTCTGCCCAAGTAACTTTATTTGTGTCTTCTCAAACATTTCAGATCAAATAATGCCATTTTCTAATCTTGAAACCAGCAAGATTAGAAAGAGAATGAGGCCATCCTTTCACTCAGACTCTCCCAGTTACTCAAGATTGTATTCAGGAACAAAGTCAAGCCCGGCCTCACTTCTTAATTAGAATAAACTAGAATCAGGTCCATTGCATAACTGCTAATTGTTTTGCACCAGGGAGCGACAAAGGAAGCTAAAACTAACCTTTCTAAGTTATCCTAAGTTTTTACTATCTAACCAGCACTTCTGATTTTTTTTTTCCTTAAAACTCCAAAGTACAGGTGTTGTATGTCTGCTGCATCTGAAAGGCTGCCCCGGAAATCAGAGCCTATCAAGCGGGAATGTCTGGGCAGTCACCCCCATCTTGCGCGCAGATAGCAAAGGGCTCCTGGTGGGTGTCAGACACACGGTACCGCAACAGCAGTCCCGAGGTCTGAGATTCTGAATGTCAGCAGGTGGCTGGCGAGTATTCACCAAAGCCACTCAGGAACCGGCCATGCGGAATGGCTGGGTTTCTTACTGAACAGGAAATGCTTCCTCTTTGGCCTGGACTGTTTTGCTAAAATTGTTAGTGGGTTGTGGGGCAGGCCAGTGTATGGGACTTTTTTTTTTTGAGGGGGGGATGGAGTCTCCCTCTGTTGCCCAGGCTGGAGTGCAGTGGCGCAATCTTGGCTCACCGCAACCTCCACTTCTTGGGTTCAAGCGATTCTCCTGCCTCAGCGTCCCTAGTAGCTGAGATTACAGGCATGCGCCAACAAGACTGGCTAAGTTTTGTATTTTTAGTAGAGACGAGGTTTCACCATGTTGGGCAGGCTGGTCTCAAACTCCTGATCTTAGGTGATCCACCTGCCTCGGCCTCCCAAAGTGCTGGGATTACAGGCGTGAGCCACCGTGCCCGGCCGGGAAACATTTACCAGGGACAATAAAGGCTCAGAAGAACCTTTTGGGGAAACTTTGTGAGGAGCACAATTCCAGAGGGCCCACAGCAGCCACAGCCTCCTGGCGTGACACCAGGCACACTGCCAGCTTCACAGGCTGCTGGGCACAGGCAGGCACAGCCAGTCTGGAAGAGCAGCCCGTCTTAAATCTTTGGTTTCTTTCCAACCAGGAGCAAACATTGGTAGAAAGAGCCAGGGCATATTTACTCTTTACACCCAGAATTTTCATTCATTATTAAACCATTTGGCTTGCACAGTGCTCTCTGATAATGTGGTCCATAAAAACCACCATTAAAGCTGCCCTTTCACCTGATCTGGGTGGGGCTAAACGAGGAAATGAGAAGTTTCCTGTATGCTTCAAAATATAAATCAATGCCAGGAAATTCTGAAAATGGATGCTGCCTGTTAAATGTGAGATCACTAAGGGAGCTTCTGCAAAACCCACCCGGCAGCATGAGGAACGGTGTCTATAGTGTGCTCCAAACGGCCACGGCCCCGCTCCTTACAGATCAAAGTTCAAGCTGCATATTCTCATATTTCAAACAAAACTAAGTTACAGACATCATCTACATGGGCATGGATACACACTAAACAAGGACGTAGTACACAATTGAGGGGTGCCCCGGGGAGCGGGGCAGGAATGCCTTCCGGGAAGAATCCTCTGGTTGCCGGAGCCCTCACGCTTCAGAGGAAACCAGCGATCCATCGTGGCTTCGAGACAAAAGACAGACATCCGAGATGCAGTTTACACTATTCTGGCTTAAAAGGACAAGATGTTCAATAAATATAGAGAACTCAGTGTGAAGAAAAGACAAAGACAAATCTGGACCACGTGTACAGACTTCAGGGCCTGCATCAGAGGAATCCTGCCGGAGTCCAGGAACGGCCCCTCCTCCACGGATGGCCAGCTTCCTCCTGACTGTCCCCCAAGCCCGGCTGTGTTAAGCACTTCGCGTCGATAGAAAGCATTGGTATTTGACATTTTAACAGTAACAAACTTGCCAGTGCTTTACACACTGCCAGCTTCCAGAGCTTATCATCTGTGCTCCCAGAACAGATGCCAAGGTCATGTTCCCAGCTGGATTGTCTTAGCCTCGCCGCCGTGATGAGGCAGGTGTGGAGGCCCCTCCCGCGGATCACCTGAAGCAGGGCCACGTTGCATTGCAGTTGCACAGTATTGTAAGGATGAAGCAGCGATGTCCTAACCGTAAACGAAGAGGAAGGTGAAATGAAGGCAAAGAGAATCAACCACTTCCCAAAACTTGGCCACAAACCGTTACAGAATAAGTCCTGCAAAGTGGATCAAAGTGACCCACTGCTACCTCAGGCCCAGATGGTGTGACCTGCGTGGAAATCATATAATGTCCCTAACATTATTGCAATAGAGCCACTAACGGGCCATTTTCTAAACTACACTGTTGACATTGTTAAAACCTAAGAGGCCAGTGCCCCCAAGTGAGCAGCTGCATCTGCTAAGAGTAAGCGGCATGGGCTGCAACCCGCAGATGCGTACAGAACTGAAAATGCCAAATATGTACACAAAATTGTTGACAAAAGGGTTTTCTTCTAAAATCAAGATTTAACTATCAAAAATAAATTTCTACATTTAAATGTATATATCAACATAATTGGTCTGTAATAATTATCTTAAATAGTTTTCACACTTTCCCAGTTCGAGAGCAAGACGCCGGCTTCTCAGCTGTGCGAGTCTGGCTTCGGATTCTCTTCAATTCCTCGTGCAAAGAGTCGAACCAGCTGGCAGTGGACTCTGCGGAGACAAGCGGCCACGTGTAAACCCCACGTGTCCCTCACTCAAAGCTGGCTGTGAGCCCCGCTCCTGGACAAGGGCTGCAGTGGGGGTCCACCCCCCATGGAACGGTCAGATGTCACCGTGGGCTGTAGGAGTCCAGCCCACAATGATGGGTCCTGGGCGTGGAATAATTCACTTAGACTCCCAGGATGCCGAGTTTGTAAAGGGGTTGCCAATGGCCAGGTGGGAAATCTGGGCATCAGTAGACCTGACTGGGACTCCAGCACCCCCATGGAAAGCAGAGCGCCTGCTCCAGTGTGTGCCCACTCCACCCACTCCACCCACCTACCCACCTCCATTTTCTCAGCAGTACTGAGCATGCAGGGCCTGCGAGGAGTCTGTGCGGGGCGACTCCATGTGTGTAAGAGATGTGTGAGGAATGCTCAGATGAGAAAGACAGGTGGCCCAACGCCAGCAAGAGCCTTCGGGCTTGAGGAGCAAGTTGGGGGTCCCTGGAGGTCCCCTGCCCAGGGGCTCAGTGGCCACAGTGAGTCCCTGGGTGAGTGCCATCTTCCCACACAGGACAGCTCTGTTTATTTCATTTATTAATGATATCACAGCCTCCTCAGACGTATTTCAGTAACCTAAACCCCTTCATTAAGTGACAGGCTGGGGTAGGGCACGGTAACTCACGCCTGTAATCCCAGCACTTTGGGAGGTCCAGGCGGGCGGATCACCGGAGGTCAGGAGTTTGAGACCAGCCTGGCCAACATGGTGAAACCCCGTCTTTACTAAAAATATAAAAATTAGCCAGGTGTGGTGGCAGGCGCCTGCTACTTGGGAGGCTGAGGCAGGAGAATCGCTTGAACCTGGGAGGCAGAGGTTGCAGTGAGCCGAGACCTCGCCATTGCACTCCAGCCTGGGCAACAAGAGCAAAACTCTGTCTCAAAAAATAAAAAAATATAAATAAATAAGTGACAGGCTGTTTCCATGGAGCTGAGCTCACACACACACAAATTATATTTTTAAAAGTGGCGTGCTGCTCAAGGCATAGCCATATTTATCAAGAGAGGACGTATTTCAAGAATGCCTGTCCTGATTTTCAAATTATTCTATTTCTTTAATAAATACATACACCAATATTAAAAATAATCCCACTTCTCAAACTTGTAAAATGAGTTGACAGAGGACAGTCCCTGTGCACGGCTGCCTGGGGTGGCGGGTGTTCCTGGGACCTTCTGACGGCCTCTTGCCATCACGGCCCTAACAGAAAGAAAGGGGACGCGCGGCCCTGGGCCTGGGGAGGGGCAGAGACCTCCTTCTCCCTTAGGCTTTTTCGGATGCGAATGGGAGAAGCTTTCTTAGAGCCGCAGCTGGCTGGCTGAGGAGTCACTGAAAGTGGGGAGCTGTCCACAGAGATGCGTGCATCCTCTTACGTGCTGTGACTTTAAAGCACCCAAGGGCCATCTGACACCCAGCTTTCGTTGCAGACAGGCGTGGGCCTGCTGACCAGCCTGCCATTGCTCTCACGCCAGCCACACTCTGTTACCGAGTGTCAAGCTGTAGTAGTCAAGTGTCAAGCTTCCTTGAAGTAGACCGAGCTCTTACCAACATCTGCCAAGAGTTCAGAATCCGCCTAGAGCTTTACAGTTCCCCAATCTCATGTAATTTGCATGCCCACACCTAATTCAATGGCCTTTTGAAAAAATCAGCTTGCTTGCTTGTTACTGTGTCTTTCCATGGAGGAACAATTTTCTTTGCACTCAAATTCCATCTGGTTATGTGATACATTACAGATTTCCAAATACAATGGGCCCCAGTGGGTGTGGGGAGGACACCACTTCCCACCCTCCACCCAGCCAGCCAGAGGAGGGGCGTGGCACCTGCCCCAGGGAGACCGAACATCCGTGTCTGGCCACACCTGCCTCCCCACGTCCCCTAGGCTGTGTGGCCTCCAGCACGGGGCGTCCCTCTGGGGCTCCTCCCCTCCTTCCCACCCTCGGGGTGCCCTTCCCAGCCCTGCTGCCTCCTGCCCCTCCCTGCACGGAGCACCTGCACTTGGTGATTGACCGTGGCCCTTGAGGCCAATGGTTCCCTGGTGGATTCAGTGGACAAAGGACTGCCCATAAAGGCGGTTTCCTTTGTTTGCCTTTTGAAATTTGAGACGGAGTCTCGCTCTTTCACCAAGGCTGGAGCACAGTGGCACGGTCTCGGCTCACTGCAACTTCTGCCTCCCGGGTTCAAGCGATTCTCCTGCCTCAGCCTCCGGGGTAGCTGGCATTACAGGCATGCACCATCACACCCGGCTACTTTTTTTTGTATTTTTAGTGGAGACGGGGTTTCACCATGTTGGCCAGGCTGGTCTTGAACTCCTGATCTCAAGTGATCTGCCCGCCTTGGCCTCCCACCTTTTGAATTATTTAGGAGAATAGAGAGAGAATGCCAGGGCAAAGAGCCCAATGCCAGCCTGGAGCACAGGGTGTGGAAGAGGAAAAGAATGAAATGGAGGAGCTTCAAACACCCATGAAAATTATCTGCAAAACAAAATGCTGAGGACTCGGCACCCTGGCATCTTTCCAGAATGTGGGTAACGGCATCTCATTCGATATTTGACATAGGGAGAGAAAAGTGCATTTATAAAACATTCTTACGTTTTGTGCTTATAAAGCCCCAGGGAACCCCCCACCCTGGGTGGGGCAGCTTGTGACAGACACCTCAGGGCTCAAGGGGCTGATGCTGGTGGCTGGAGGATCCCTGCACGCACCTGACCTCGATGGCGGGGCTGTGCAGGACCTCCCCGTCGCAGTTCCAGGAGCTGTTGGAGACAGTGCAGCAGCAGGAGGGGTGGCTGCTGCAGATGTGCCCAAAGCGCTTCTTCCCCCCCTCCTTGAGGTCACTATCCTCCTCCTCCATGTGCTTCGACGTAAACTGGAATTTCTTGACGCGATAAACTTCAACAAAAGTGAAGTCAAACTACCAAGAAACAGTGAGAGGGACCATTCAGCTCTAAACGTCGTCGTCCGGGTGGAGCAGCAGAACACCCCAGGCCAACAGCGAGCTCTCTCAGGCCTTGATGCACACACGGCCCTTCTCGGAGGATGCAACTGCTTGTGCAGGTCCCTGGAGTTCCCTTTCCAGCTGAACTGACAGCTCAGAGACGAAGGGAAACCTGGCACCCACCTTCCCCGGCGCCCACCTTCCGCGGCACTTGTCAAAATGACTTCTAATGCTTTTAGAAACCACAGCTTATCTACAATGACGAACGCTTTTTACAGCATTCTGATAGATAATTAGCAGTGATTATTAGAATTTTGTATTCTCTTTTTAACAAGCACTACTTAAAAAGCCACATAAAAATAGCATTAGACTAGATCTTAAATAGAACTTAAGTAAAAAAAGAAATGTGACTAAATTTGGAGACTGTGACCAAAAGTTCCGCTTCCCGCAACATGACTAGACTCGGGTCTTCCTCTGTGTAGGCTACAGAAAGATGTGGTAGAAGGGCCCGAACAGAACCCATTTCTGGGAGCCTAAAGAGTCTATTTTCAGTGGCCTGCAAGGGCCACTTACATCTTTACTGTATCGCTTTGTTCTGTTTTTAAATAGGAAGAGAAACAACAGGTAAGAAGTTGTATTATAAAGATTCATACCTCTTAGTTTCTGTGCTCAAATATATGTGTGTGTATATGTATGTATATATATGTGTGTGTATATACACATATACACACATATATACATATATACACACATATATATACATATATACACATACACACACACACACACACACACACATATATTTGAGATGGAGTCTCACTCTGTCACCCAGGCTGGAATGCAGTGGCGTGATCTCAGCTCACTGTAGCCTCCACCTCCTGGGTTCAAGCGATTCTCATGCTTCAGCCTCCCGAGTAGCTGGGATTACAGGCGTGCGCCACCACACCCGGCTCATTTTTGTATTTTTAGTAGAGATGAGGTTTCACCATGTTGCCCAGGCTGGTCTCAAACTCCTGACCTCAGGTGATCTGCCTGCCTCAGCCTCCCAAAGTGCTGGGATTACAGGCGTCAGCCACCACCGCACCTGGCCTCAAAAATTTATCATTTTAAATGAAATTTTACAAGGAGTAGTTGTAACCAGGAGTTTAAAGTTTGTGAAATTAAAAAAAAAAAAAATTGCCCTTCCTTCCCTTGAATTAAATAATGAATTCCTACAACACATAAACCAGGGACTGCTGGAACATAAATTACTCGCCAATGGAGGTTCCATGCAAAAGCACCCCACTTACCTGGTCCTGCTGGTTGGTGTGCCTGATGAGAAATCTCAGAAAATTGAACCTGGAGCATTTCCGGATGAGGATGAGGTCAGAAGACCCATCTCCCAAGTGGGCAGCCGGGGAGAGACCCCTGGGGCTCCGGCGACAAGCACAGGACATGTTTGTGGCATTGATGGCCAGAAACTTCCCACAGACGACTTGCCACTCCTCCACGTCCTCTGAAGCAGAAAGAACCACGGAGATGTCACAGTTGCAATGGTGCCGGGCAGCACCCTGCACTGGGATGGTGGGAGGCCATCTGGGCTCTCACCTGCTCATGCATTTAGCAGACGCTTCATGCAATCGACTCTTCAGCTCAACACCAAAAACATCCACCACGGAACTGTCCGCTCCCCGCAGGAAGTGGTACCCAAAGGATCACCTCCCGGAAGGCAGGACTGTTGTCCCTCTCCTCACTTGGTGACTTTTGGACAATTTAGAACAAGGGTCAGCAAACCACGGCTGTGTATCCGATCCGGCCCGCCGCCCGTCTGTGTGTGGCCTGAGAGCTAAGAATGCTTTTCACGTTTTTAAATCCTTCAAAAAGGTCTGGCACGGTGGCTCATGCCTGTAATCCCAGCACTTTGGGAGACTGAGGCGGGCAGGTCACCTGAGGTCAGGAGTTCGAGACCAGCCTGGCCAACATGGTGAAAACCCGTCTCTACTAAAAATACAAAAATTAGCCAGGCGTGGCGGCGCATGCCTGTAATCCCAGCTACTTGGGAAGCTGAGGCAGGAGAACTGCTTGAACCCGGAAGGCGGAGGTTGCAGTGAGCTGAGATTACGCCATTGCACTCCAGACTGGGCAACAAGAGTAAAACTCTGTCTTAAAAAAAACAAACCAGCCAGGTATGGTGGCAGGCGCCTGTAATCCCAGCTACTCAGGAAGCTAAGGAAGGAGAATCGCTTGAACCCAGAAGGTGGAGTTTGCAGTGAGCCGAGATCGCGCCACTGCAATCCAGCCTGGGTGATGGAACAAGACTCTGTCCCAATAAATAAATAAATATTATTGACTGGGCATGGTGGCTCACACCTGTGGTCCCAGCACTTTAGGAGGCTGAGGCAGTCAGATCACCCGAGGTCAGGAGTTCGAGACCAGCCTGGCCAACATGGTGAAACCCAATCTCTACTAAAAATACAAAGATTAGCCAGGCATGGTGGCACATGCCTGTAGTCCCGGCTACTAGGGAGGCTGAGGCAGGAGAACTGCTTGAACTCGGGAGGCGGAGGTTGCTGTGAGCTGATATTGTGCCCCTGCTGCACTCTAGCCTGGGCGACAAGAGTGAAACTCCATCCAAAAAAAAAAAAAAAAGAAGAGAAAGAGAAAAAAATCAAAAATCAAAAGAATAATATTTTGTGACATGTGGAAATTCTATGAAACTTAAATTTCAGTGTCCATAAATAAAGTTTCATCGGCAGATGGCCACACCCACTCACTGTACACTGCCTAGGCTGCCTCTGCTGGACAGAGACTGTGTGGTTGCCAGGGCCTGAGGTGGTCACCAGCAAGCCCTCAGTGGGACGTCTGCTGCCCCCATTCTAGAGCACCTGGGACAGGAGTCCAGACTCGGCACCACAACAGCATTTCAGAAAGGGCAATGGGGCCTTTCACAAAACCTGCTGCTTCACACAGCCACACACGGCAAGTAACAGTGACTTGATGCTGCCTGGGGCTAAGGAGAAATGGATTCCTGGTGCCAGACAGGAAAAAGGAAAAGCAAAGGTGGGCAGGGAGAAGGGGCAGTGCCCTGAGAGAGGACAGAAACCAACACTCCAGCACACACAGTGACAACACCCAGCCTGTGTCTTAGGAATTACCCGCAGCTTCCAAACCATACAGCGCTTTCTTCTGCTCCTCCTCCAGCTGCTGCCTGCTTTGCCTGCAAACAAAGCACCTGAAAGACAAGAATATCATCACCTTTTAAATATGGAGCTGCAGGTGCAGTGCGTATGCTTGGCACATATAGATGTATTTACATTCTTTTCACATACGAAAAAGTTCCATTTCAAAGGCTTAACAAAATATTTTTTGGCATATTAATTAGAGGTTTCAGAATGAGACCTACTGTTAAAATGACACATTCAGAATGTCCTTCTCTAAAAGGTTTGGACATGAGGAGAAGCACAGCATGAGGACGCTGAGGTGCCACCTGGAGACGGTTTCTTCTGCCTGGCCCTGCAGCTAACATAGCCTGGCTGGGAGAAATGACCGAGGCACTGGTTCCCCCAGCGGACTCCTGGGGTGAGGACTCATTTACTTTCAGATGACAAATCACACAGGGCTTATCTGTTACAGTCAATAACAAGCAAATAACTCAGAACCATCAGCTTAGAACTTAAGTCATTCATCTAGCACATCTTTCTGATCTTGGGGGCTGCTGGATTCACACTGTCAAACAGGACGCTGTTTTTGCACTGGTGGAAATCGCTCATCAGCAGCCGAGCTCTTTAATGCACTGACGCAAACGGCATCTGCCTCTACGTATTCTGATTTTATGGTCTCAAATTCTTCACTTAAAAAAGGAAAGGAGCTAGAAGGAGGTTCTGAAGTCTGTGCGACTTAAAAGGAAAGGACGTGAGTGTCCTTCACAAAGGCGCAGCTGTCTCCACAGCCCCGTGTCCTCAGCCCCAGGCAGAGCAGACAGAGGATGACCATTCAGGCACCCTCCATGGTCCCTAGGGAGGTCATGCGGCCTGGGACAACTACGTTTAGATTTATTTAAGGTTCTATTTACACTGGTCAGATATTACTGAATACACTGTGTGGGGGTGAGGGTGGGGATACACCAGGTGAAAGGAGTCCCTGCTTGTTCATTCACGTAGCCACCATTGCAGAGCCTGCAGTGGCCAAACTGGGGTACCAAATGTAAGGGGAGAGCACAGCGTTTCCAGCTGTGTTGACTCCACTCAGCCTCCCCTCCCCGGTGGGGCGCCTCTTTCCCTTTGCATCCCCTCTCCCTGGGCAGCTGCCCTGGCTCTGCCCCCCAACCCCTGGCACCAGCCCTTGTTGCCAGCCCGAGCCTTCTTGCTGAGGGTCCCTGCCTTCCTGTGGGATTGAGGGCGTGCCTGGCCTGGGCTCTGCTAACTTTAGAGTGGGCTCCTGCCTTGGAGCATGGGGCTAACATGGGTGAGGGTCTCAGCCAGGGGTGTGGACAGGAGGGTCACTGCTGAGAGCGCACACTCCAGCCAGCTCTACCAATGGTCCTGCCACCAGTGCCCTGCGCACGCACGGTCACTGATAAGGTGTCTGCCATCCTTTCCTGCCTGCATTTCTCCTCCATCAGGCCCCCGCAGGGGGTAAAGGGAACCCCGGCAGGGACAGACCCTGTGCTCAGCCCCTACTCCAACAGTGGGTGTGGGACCCTCCCCCAGAGTCCTCATCCCTGGCACAGGAGCGGCTGCCCGCGCAGGCCATGGGGACAGAGATGGGGACGGCAAGCCCCATGCACGCCTAGGCCATCGTGAGCATCACACGCATCGTGTCTCTGGGCACGCTACGTCCAGCACCTTCCACCACATTTGGAAAATACTTCTGCATTCACCTTCCTAACCGTCCTGCTTTATTTCCCGTCATTTGCAAAAGAAACACACAAAGCAATGCACTTACCCTGCCCGGCAGGGCTTCCTATCCCTTGGAGATCCCACCGTGTGTTGTGCAGGGAGGAAGGACACTGTCCCTTCATAGCAGTGGTGGGAGAGAAAGGTCTTTAAACCTGGGAACAGAGTGCAGTGAAGAAAAAACATCCACAAGGGTCATTGCTTCGTTAGGATGCTGTGCTGGGCAGCTTCAGAAACGTCGCTGAGAGCGCATCTGCCTAAACCATCTGCAGGAGGGAGAGGCCGGGCCTGCTTCAGGCAATGTCACCATCGAAGGCAGTGGCAGGGTCTCTGCCCTCCCTCAGGACAACAGCACGTCTAGTCGTAGTGCTGGCGCCTTCTGACACCCAGTGATGCTGGGACAGCCAGGGCTCTGGCCACTCTCGACGCTGGCAAAGTGGGGCCTTTGCCATCAGCCACCCCTCGTAACCTCGATGACGTGGCCTGTGGGCTCCAGTGGCTCAGGGTCATCCCCTCCACCCCTTCATGAGGGTCGGCGATGCCCCCGCCTGCCCCAGGGCTTGGCCCCCACTGGGATCAGCCACAGCCCCTGTGACGGCCTGAACAGCTCAGGACAGAGGCCAGGGCTGCTGCCACACAAAGTCTGGGGCGGCCCTCCAGGCAAACGTGTGTGCTGTTCATGGGGCTGCCTGCAGCCTGGCACCCGGGGCTGTCTGGGAAACACCACCCAGCAGGACAGCAGGGACTGGGCAGGAGGCAGGAGGGGGGCCCCAGGGTGCCGTGGGCCACACCAGGAGCCAGGCCATGTCCTGTGAGTCTCAGGGCGACATCACTCCTCCGTGTCTGATGCTGGGGCTGCTGCTGCCCTGTATGACATCTGGTGTGGCAGTGACGACCTGCAGGGCCATCACACACAACCTTACCCCTGACACACAGAGGCCTCACATCCTCGTCCGCAGATGGCAAGCCCGCAGCCAAGTGTGCACTGCCCAGGGGTGGGGGAAGCTGCCGGCAAGAGCAGTCTGGCTCCCGGGACATCTGTGTGCCTGAAAGTCAGCTCCCGACTGTCCCCAGCACAGCCCTGTCTGTGGGTCTTGCACCTGGCATGGGCCAGGCGCCTGGAATGCACTCAGTGAACGGGCCCTTCCAGGTGGCTGCAGCTCCGTCTCCCTGCATGGTGGCTCTGGCCTCTGTCCCTGCTCCTCCCACGGGGGTCCTACGAGGACGTCGTGTCCACGGCCCTGGGAGGAGGCCGACCCACTGGTCAGCAGCCTTCCAAGCCGGCTCCTCACTCAAGTGCAGGGGGCTGGGGGGCAGCTGCCTCATCTCCCAGATGCAGCCTCCAGGGTGGCACCTCACCGACTTCTGATGTCCCGGTTTCTGTCTGCCCCTAGATGGGCCCCCAGATGTCCTACCGGCACCTAAAACTCCATGTGTCTCAACAGAGTGTGTCATTTCCACACGCTCATTCCTCTTCCATACCCTCTGTGCTGCTCCAGAACAAGCGGACGCTTTCTGCCCCACAGCCACAGAACCCAGACCCACTTTCCCGAGAGCATCTCAGGCCCCAGGGCCAGGATGGGCATCCAGAGACCCGGAGGGCGTCTCCTGCCTCGGGGCTGTCATCCTGGTGGAAGGGACAGAGCTGCAGCCACTGCCTGCGGTGATGGGCTGAGGGCAAAGGGAGGGCCAGGCATGCAGGGGGCTGCCCACCACCCCACCCCAGCAGGCAGGGACAGGGAGGGGGCGTCCCAGGGGCCTTGCTAGGCAGAGCCACACTGGGCTCAACAAGGGGCAGTCGGGTGAATGGCACAACCCACACTGCTTCCTAAAATTCTCGTGGCTTCTCTAATTTTCTCGGTATTCCCTTTCTTAATAAGCCTTAGATAAATACCTAACTTTGCCATTTCTTAGGTTTTAATTTTCAAGCCACACTAGTTTTTAATTTCTTTAAATCTTTTTAAGCTTTGTAAAGTTTGCCAAATCACTATTTCTTTCCCTCATAAGGGTTAAGATTTTAGTATCAGGAATTACTCGATTTAATTTGATACAGATTTATCTGAAAGCAAACTGTAAAGAGGCGGGAAAGTCGACTGGGCAGCGAGAATGGCACACCTCACGGTCTACATATTTTCTTCTTTCTGTCTTTTCTGTTTTTTGAGACAGGATCTGGCTCTGTCGCCCCAGCTGCAGTGCAGTGGCCCGATCTCTGCTCACTGCAGCCTCCACCTTCTGTGCTCAAGGGCTCCTCCTGCCTCAGCATCCTGAGTAACTGGTGTGCCCGGCTAATTTTGTTTTTAATTTCTGTGGAGATGGGGTCTCCCTATGTCGCCCAGGCTGAAATTCTACTTTTCCTTTTTTTTGAGACAGAGTCTCGCTCTGTTGCCCAGGCTGAAGTGCAGTGGTACGATCTCGGCTCACTGCAGCCTCTGCCTCCCGGGTTCAAGCAATTCTCCTGCCTCAGCCCCCTGAGGAGCTGGGACTATAGGCGTGCACCACCATGCCTGGCTTATTTTGTATTTTTAGTAGAGACAGGGTTTCACCATGTTGGCCAGGCTGATCTTGAACTCCTGACCTCAGGTGATCCACCTGCCTCGACCTCCCAAAGTGCTGGGATTACAGGCATGAGCCACTGCCCCTGGCCAATTCTATGTATTTTTAAAGTCCTCCTTTTCCAGCATTTAAAAGCTGGTGACATTGCACCCACTGCCTGACGCGTGCAGACTGCAACTCTTGTGTCTGAGCTGGAACCAGCCTTCATTTCTGGTTTATTCTAAGCTCTGTGTTCGGGTAACAGGTCACCGCCGCCTGGCCTGAGGCCTCAGCAGCAGCCCCGGGAGCCTGGAGGACCTGCATGTTCCGAGGCCCACCCAGACCTGCCGTGTTGGATGCTCTGGGGGGTCCCCGCAGCCTGGGTTCTACCAAGCCCTCCAGAGGATGCTGGTGCCCACCACAGTCTGAGGACCACTGGGCTCAAGGAAGAGTGAGGCAGGATGTGGGCAACCTCTTTGTGCCTGTTTTCTCCGCTATAAAGTGGGGCAGGAGCACCTGCTGGGGTGAGAAGAGCACTGTGGAGAATGAAAGCTTTTGGGCTTCGGGGAGTGCGGCGTGGCATTCGCTCACACTCCTCCTCCTCTGTACCCACTGCGGTCGAGCCACGGGAAGGCACGATCTTGCCTGTTTTGTTCATGGACACGTCCCTGCCTCAAAAACCAGGCCCGGCATAGAGCAGGGGCTCAACAAATACGTGCTGAGTGTATCTCACTTGTATGGCTAGCTACGGTGTAACCCCAGCAAAACCACGCAACCTTGTTGAATGAAGTAAAGGATACTTGTGCCTGAAGTTACGGATGAGCTTCCACACAGATATCCCAGGCTGAATTTCTGCACAAAGTTCTTGCCGCTTTGACTAATAAGCTCAGAGTGATTATAAAACTATTGTTTTACAGGCCAGGCGTGGTTGCTCAAGGTTGTAATCCCAGCACTTTGGGAGGCAGAGGTGGGCAGATTGCTTGAGCTCGGGAGTTTGAGACCAGCCTGGGCAACAGGGCAAAACGCTTTCTCTACAAAAATATACAAAAAAAAAAAAAAAAAATTAGCTGGTCATGGTGGCATGTGCCTGAGTCCCAGCTACTCGGGAGGCTGAGGTGGGAGGATCACTCGAGCCCGGGAGGCCAAGCCTGTAGTGAACCATAATCGTGCCACTGCACTCCAGCCTGAGTGACACAGGAAGACTATGTCTCAAAAATATTTTTAAAAATATATTTAAAAAACTATTTTTTTTTCCAATTAATACTTCCTCTTGAACTGTTTGGGGTGGCCTCTGTCACCTGCCTACCAGATGTGAGAGGCTGGTGGCCTGGCGTCTCGGGGTTCCAGCACCTGGGGTTCTGGAGTGAACTGCGTCCATCATGGTATCTACTGTGGCTTACGCTTGGGTCCGGGGGCAGGATCTGGTTTAGAGCAATCCAGGTTCCAGTCCAGACCCTGCCACGTTCTGGCCATGGCACATTTCATGAGGCCCTTAGCTTCCCGTCTGTGAGCAGGTGGGGGCCCACCTCTGACGGCGCTCAGTGGATTCAGTCAGGTAACGTCTGTGAAGGCAGTCGGGGCACGACCAGCGGGGAGGAGTCTGCATTATTCTGAGTTACCTGAAAAGTCGTATCTGGCAAGACCCAACCACCGTTTCTTCTCACTGTCCTTGATGATGTCCCCGTAGAAGCCGTAGCCCAGCAGGGACACGGAGTAGCGGAGGAGTGTGCTGTTGTGGTGGACCGAGGACACATCCATGGCCAGCGAGTCCCCTGTGGGAGAGAATGGCCATGAGGGAAGGCAGCCTCCCTCCAGTCCCACCCCATCCACTCCATCCCCTTCAATAGCACTTTGCAAACGTGGGAGTTACTTTTGAAAAGTATGAAACAAACAGAACGCATTCAATGCAAGGATTCTCTCTCTTGGGGTGTTGAATGCCATATTTTTTATTCAAATGACCGAACTTCACTCAAATTTCTAAAACAGGCTTGGGGAGCTATCCGGTGGGGGATTAAACAAGAGCGTATCCGTGAGGCTCATGAAATGTCTTTAACTGAAAGGATGGTGGTTTTAGAATGAAGAAAAAGTACATGGCATTTTAAAATACAAAATCAAGCCGAGTGCAGTGGTTCACGCCTGTAATCCCAGCACCTGGGGAGGCCGAGGCGGGCAGATCATCTGAGGTCAGGAGTTTGAGACCAGGCTGGCCAGAATGGTGAAACCTTGTCTCTACTAAACATATAAAAATTAGCCAGGCACGGTGGCGTGTGCCTGAAATGCCAGCTAGTGGCGAGGCTGAGGCAGGAGAATCGCTTGAACCCGGGAGGCAGAGGTTGCGGTGAGCCGAGATCACACCACTGTACTCCAGCCTGGGCCAGAGTGAGACTCTGTTTCAAAAAAAATAAAATAGGCCAGGTGCGGGTGGCTCACGCCTGTAACCCCAGCACTTTGGGAGGCTGAGGTGGGTGGATCACCTGAGGTCAGGAGTTCGAGACCAGCCTGGCCAACATGGTGAAACCCCATCTCTACTAAAAATACAAAATGAGCTGGGCGTGGTGGCAGGCGCCTGTAATCCCAGCTACTTGGGAGGCTGAGGCAGGAGAATCGCTTGAACCCGGGAGGCGGAGGTTGCAGTGAGCCGAGATCGCACCACTGTACTCTAGCCTGGGCAACAAGAGAGAAACTCTGTTTCAAAATAAAATAAAGTAAAATAGAATAAAATAAAATGCAAAATCAGAAGTAGGCCGGGCACAGTGGCTCACGCCTATAATCCCAGCACTTTGGGAGGGCAAGGTGAGAGGATCACTTGAGCCCAGGAGTTTGAGACGCAGGGAGAACCTGTCTCTACAAAAAACACAAAAATTAGCCAGGTATAGTGGTGCACTTCTGCAATCCCAGCTACTTAGAAGACTGAGGCGGGAGGATCGCTTGAGTTCTGGAGGTCGAGGCTGCAGTGAGTCAAGATCATGCCACTGCACTCCAGCCTGGGTGACAGAGTGGGACCCTGTCTCAAAGAAAAAAATATCTTGACCGGGTGCTGTGGCTTACGCCTGTAATCCCAACACTTTGGAAGGCCAAGGCGGGTGGATCATCTGAGGTCAGGAGTTCGAGACCAGCCTGACCAATATGGTGAAACCCCATCCCTACTAAAAGTACAAAATGAACTGGACGTGGTGGTGCGAGCCTGTAATCCCAGCTACTCGAGAGGCTGACGCAGGAGAATCGCTTGAACCTGGGAGGTGGAAAGTTGCGGTGAGCCAAGATAGCGCCACTGCACTCCAGCCTGGGCGACAACTGGGAAACTCCGTCTCCAAAAAAAAAAAATCCTAAGCGGCTATTTTAAAATATACAATTTCTGTGACTTCAGGTGAGGCACGGTAACCCTGTCTACTGGGATGAGGAACAGGCGAAGGCACAAAAGATCTGTCCGGCCGGAGCCCACCGTGCTGAGTGCCATGGGCAGCCCCTTCTGCTCTTCCTGACTGGGGCTCTGCGTCCTTGACTGAAGCCCGGAGGCCTCACAAAGGCATCCGTTCCACAGCTGGCAGCCCAGGCACAGCTGCCCGCGACCACTGCCACAGGCACCAGGGCGGGACGCCGGTGGCTTCCGAGCCTGGGGCAGCAGCCTCTGGAGGAGGAACTGAGCAAGAGTCAGGTGAGCCGAGTACGGGCATCGCGCATGCGGTGGATTCCGTGGGAAAGAACTCGGCCCACACTGGGCGTGCCCCCGGGAAGGCCGTCCTGACAACATGGCCTCGGAGCTGCGTGCTGAGTGGGATCACAGCGCAGCGAGCAGAGCAGGGGACACAGCGTGACCCACGTCCAGGACAGGACGGCAGCGGCTGGAACCCGCGACGGGGACCAGAGCGGGACAGGCCTGGGGCGCAGGAGGCCCGGCTGCCACCGTGCGCATGCGCAGAGGAGGGGCTTACCAACCACGATGTGCAGCGCCGAGGTTTCTGCGTCGCTGGTGCCCACGGTGGAGTAACACACGCAGTCCGTTGACCCTGTAAAGGGAAAAAGAAGGTCCCGAATATCATCAGAATAACTGAGAATTGTAATCGCCTTCCAATTCAGTGAGTGGTACCTCATTCCTTTCTTTCCGTGGCCCTGGAGTCGACACTAAGGAATAAATAGAATTTACCTACAAAATGAACGTGGAAAATACTAGCGTTGATTCCTCAAGAATATCGAGATTGGGCCGGGCGGTGGCTCACGCCTGTAATCCCAACACTTTGAGAGGCTGAGGTGGGCGGATGACTTGAGGTCAGGAGTTCGAGACCAGCCTGGCCAACATGGTGAAACTCCGACTCTACTAAAAATACAAAAATTAGCCAGGCGTGGTGGCGGGTGCCTGTAATACCAGCTCCTCAGGAGGCTGAAGCAGGAGAATCGCTTGATCCCGGGAGGCGAAGGCTGCAGTGAGTCAAGATCGCACCACTATCCAGCCTGGGCGACAGACTGAGACTTCGTCTCAAAAAAAAAAAAAAAGGAGACAAAAAGTTAAAAAAAAAAAAAAAAATATATATATATATATATATATATATGAACATTTAAGATTATAGGCATAACTAATTTTTTTTTTTTTTTTCCGAGACGGAGTCTTGCTCTGTCGCCCAGGCTGGAGTGCAGTGGCGTAATCTTGGCTCACTGCAACCTCCGTCTCCCAGGTTCAAGCAATTCTCCTGCCTCAGCCTCCCAAGGAGCTGGGATTACAGGCACGCGCCACCACGTCCCGGCTAACTTTTGTATTCTTAGTAGAGACAGGGTTTCACCATGATGGCCAGGCTGGTCTCTAACTCTTGACCTCGTGATCCGCCCACCTTGGCCTCCCAAAGTGCTGGGATTAGGCGTGAGCCACCACACCTGGCTCTCGTAAACTTTTGAAGCGGCTGGATGCGGCGAAGGTCACACACCGCCATTACTTGAGATCTTAATACCAGGACAGGCAGCTCAGGTCCCTGCTTCAGCCCGATGTTCCCTGTGAATGGGGCCGGCTGCGGCTCATGCATCTTTTTATCCTGCGCTTCACTGACTCAGATGAAAGGGAAGCTGCAGCTGCCCCAGCTGATCGCACGGCCTTCCCTCTGAGGACCAAGCTCAAAAGAATGATTTGCATCCACAATGGCCACCCATGCCTGTGGGAGTGGCTGTGCTGGCTCTCACATTCCCCACACAACTGAATACGGGAGTTCCTCATCCACCCAGCCAGCACTGCCGCCACCCGAATGCTCCCATTCACGTGAGAAGGACCGGGCTCCAGGGAGGTTGCTCCCAGGACACGCGCATCATCTCCTTGAGCCTCTCTGTGCCTAAGTCATTAGCAGGCAATGCTGGCTGAAGTTACGAGCAGCAGATGCAGTTACAGGCTAACACCTGATGAACGACCGAATGAATGACGATCTCTTCTTCTTATCGATTTGCTAATGCATCTATATTAATACGTATATGGAAGAGACTTGGAAGGTAAAACATGCTAGATCAGGTCTCAAAGCAGCCGGAACCATGCCCTTCAGATGCTCCAGTGACACCTGTCCCGGAGGCAGCCATCCACGGGAGGCAGCTCAACACCCTCCAGATCCCAGGACCCCAACCCCCACCTGCCCCTCCTGCCCCCAGCCAGCAAGACAAGCAGTGACCTCTGTACCTTCTAGCGGCTGGAACCCTGGAGCATGAGTGAGTTCAGGTACCTGCTGCCACCACCGGCCGTGTGCATCCAGGCGGCCTCCCACAGGGTCTGTGGCTGTCAGGTCTCACTCACAACTCTTGTGCCCCCAGGCTGGTCCCCAGGTTGCCATGGTGACCATTACAGGGCCACCCTTGGGTGCCTCCCTCACCCTTACTCCTCCATTCAAGGCGATGCTGCGGAGCAGAGACTCCACACAGCCCCCCACCAGCTACACCCCGGAGTCTCAGACCCCATGCAGCGCCCCTACCGTCCAAGCCACCAGCGTTCTCACCGGGGCCCACACGCTCTTAGGACCAAACGCAGAGACCGATATCGGAGCAGAGTCAGACGTCACCCCCTGACCCCTCCAAGACCTCCTGCTGCATGGCAGAGTGGAACTCGGCATCTCCCTCGGGCCCTGCCCTGCCCCTCCACCCCCACCCCCAGCCACACTGGCTTCCTTGTCCCGAACACCCCCAGCTCCTCCCACCTGCTACCCTCTGCACCAGCTGACTCCTGGCCTAGGCCCCTCACTTGTCACCTCTCAGGAAGGCCTCCTGGACACCCATGGAAAGGGGCCACAAAGAGACCCTCTCCCCAAACCCTCCCCCTAGTGGCATTTGCTACAATGCGCACCCACCCTGGGAAAGGCTTTTATGCCCACATTTGGTGGGGTGCCTGCCGTCCTCTCCTGGGGCAGAGGCCACAGCCAAGGCCTAGAGGAGGGCAGGGCACACAGCGGTACCCCCACTCTGACCACGGGGCAGGGCACACAGCGGTACCCCCACTCTGACCACGGGGCAGGCCACACAGCGGTACCCCCACCCTGACCATGGTGAAGTGCAGCCTGCATCCCCACAAGCACTCCTGAGCCGCACGTCTCAGCTCCTGAGGTCGTTGTGGATTTTAAGAGCTGAGGGTTTTAGGGCTTAGTGCTGCCACTGGCAAATGGTGACAAAAGACAGGTTTCTTGCAAACAGGGTAAGAACCATACAGCATAGATGAGAATGAAGAAAAACAGAATTCATGGAATCCAGAACGTACCACATACAAAGTTAAAAGACCAACACCTAATTTGGAAAAGAGTTGCAAGACACAAAAACCAATGAAGGGCAAATAACATATGAACAATGTTATGGTCAATTAGAAAGTGACAGGCCAGGCATGGTGGCTCACGCCTATAATCCCAGCACTTTGGGAGGCTGAGGTGGGCAGATCACGAGGTCAGGAGTTCAAGACCAGCCTGGCCAACATGGTGAAACCCTGTCTCTACTAAAAATACAAAAATTAGCCGGGCACGGTGGCAGGCGCCTGTAATCCCAGCTACTGGGGAGGCTAAGGCAAGAGAATTGCTTGAACCTGGGAGGTGGAGGTTTTAGTGAGCTGAGATCATGCCACTGCACTCCAGCCTGGGTGACAGAGCAAGACGCCATCTCAAAAAAAAAAAAAAAAAAAAGTGACAATGCCCTCTTGCTTCCCCATGAGAACATGGACTAAGCAAGGGAAAGGAAGTTTACAAAAGCACACAATGCAAACAGCAAGAGGACCTGTGAAAAGCAGTGTGGCTTCATGCGTAATGAAAGAAATACAAATAAAGAGAGTAAATAAAGATAGTGAATAAGGCAGCATACTCAGCCTATCAGATGGGATAAAAGTTAAACCACAGACAAACCTCCAGGCTGCGTCAGGCTCGGGGAAACTCCCCCTGCCAGCCCCATGGGTGGCCTTTATGGGAGAATTAAGTGGGCCCAGAGACTCCACATCAAGGGACGTCCACAAGAAAATCACGACCTGGAGCCTCTGAGAGCCACACGTGCACAGGGGCCAGGGTCCTTCACGAGTGTGGAAGATGCGGAGAGAGTACGGAAAGAAGGATGGGAGTGAGGGGCCTGGGGTGAAGACGGCACGAGATGGAGCCTTGATCTCAGGCACTTGTGGCCTTAGGGAGACACAGTGCAAGGCCACCAACTTTGGTTGTCTGGGTCATTCAAAGAATCAGAACGGGCTGGGTGCAGTGGCTCATGCCTGTAATCCCAGCACCTTGGGAGGCCAAGGCAGGCAGATCACTTGAGGTCAGGAGTTTGAGACCACCCTGGCCAACATAGCAAAACCCTGTCTCTACTAAAAATACAAAATTAGCCAGGCATGGTGGTACACACCTGTAGTCTCAGCTGCTCAGGAGGCTGAGGCAGGAGAATCGCTTAAGCCCAGCAGGCAGAGGTTGCAGTGAGCCGAGATCGCACCACTGCACTCCAGCCTGGACGACAGAGTGAGACTCTGTTTCAAACAAACCAATCAACCAACCCAAAGAACTGGTACACCTCTTGAACCAGCGCCAGCCAGCAAGACAAGTGGTGGGTGACTGGCCAGGCATGGTGGTGCATGCCTGTAATCCCAGCACTTTGGGAGGCAGAGGCTGGTGGATCACTTGAGTCCAGGAGTTTGAGACCAGCCTGGGCAACATGGTGAAACTCCATCTCTACAAAAATATGAAAAAAAAATTAGCTGAGTGTGGTGGTGCATGCCTGTGGTCCCAGCTACTTGGGAGGCTGAGGCAAGAGGATCACTTGAGCCTGGGGCAGTCTAGGCTGCAGTGAGTCACGATCATACCACTGCACTCCAAACTAGGTGACAAAGTGAGACCCAGTCTCAAACAAAAAGACAAGCCGTGATCTCTGCACCTTCAGGGGCCGGGATCCTGGAGCGCATGGGTGCTGAGTGTGCGTGAACATAGAGCTCGACCTTGCACAGCTGTGCTCAGTCATTCAACAGATATCTAAGAGGGCCTTTGGGTGCCAGGGCTGGGTGCCCCATCGAGGACACACGAGTGAAAGCCAAGCTCCCTGCCTGCGGGGAAGACAGACATCAGCCAAGGCCCAGGGGCCCTCCTGAGCCATCCGCTCCCGGCCAGCTCTTCCGCTCTCCCCACTCCTAACTGCCTGGCAGGAACCGAGAGGTCGGCGGCACACAGGAAGCCTGAGAAGGATGTGAGGAAATCCAGCAGAGGCTCCCCCGAGATCCAGCGGGATGTTTCTGTAATGCTTTGGTTTAACTGAGAGACTTGTTATTGGAAGGGGTGCTGAGAGCTTTTTCTCTATTGAGCTATTTCTAAAGAACCATTTCTCCCCTTAGTGTCTCCCAGCCAGGAGCAGGGCTGTTCTCATCAAACAGGACTCTTCTCAGGTGAGCGATATTCTAAAACTCATCAGGCGATATTATGAAAAGTTCCTCTCTATAAATAACTGCATCACGCCTTCCCTAAAAGCCAAAGGGAAGGGATCCTAACCAGATGATCATCCTTTCCTATATACTTAAAACCATAACCATGGTCAACTTCTTGCTAACAATTATTAGTAATTCACGAGATATTATGCTAACACAAATCCCCCAAAAATGAGTCTTGATACTGAAAACACCCGCAATGTCACCATCCATGGGTAACACTTTGCCTCACACTGTTATTCACAAGCTCTGTCATTAAGAAGGAGTAATGGCTTAAGTTTAAAGGATGACTCCTTCAAGTAAACACTGGCCCGCAATGTCACCTGTCGGAGGCAGGTTAGAGTCGAGAGCAGCACCCACAGAGAAGGTGGCTCAGGTCCTGTCCCTCGTGAGGGCTGGCCTTTCCCTTGCTTTAAGGCAAGGTGGGCTCTAATCCTCCAACTCTCGCTCCCATCCAGTGACCTGTGACCTCACCCCCAGTGCCTCCTGTCTTCATCCATAAAATGGGGATGACTGTGGTGCTCACGTCCCACAGCCGTGACGAGAGTGAAAGTGTGCACCATGCCGCCACCCTTGGGGCCAGACACAGGGCCGGAGAGGACAGAGGCACCTCGTCCCCTGCCAGGTAATTCGCAAAGCCCACAACACACCACGCTCAGGCCCTCACCTTGACTTAGCTTAACACCGCGATTTTTCAAAGAACAAGATGCTTCCTAGAAGGATGTTGAATGGACCAAGCTGAACCAGCATTTCAGGACACAGCCCAGCTGCTCCTGGGCTCGGCCAGGTCCTGCCCTTGGTTCCGCCCCCACCTTTCCCACTCAGTCTCCTCCCAACTCCCCACCCCGATTCCTGCCCACACCCACCCCTAACTCCCGGTTCCTTCAGGTCCAGAAGCCACCTCTTCCAGAACTACCACCTGCACCCCTGCCAACCTACCCACCTGCTCCCGGGCACCGGGGGTTACCCACTCCAGGACTGCACCCCCGGCGGCGGGGTTCTCCTGCCTTGCGTGAAGCAGCCTTTGGGGGAGTCGGGCAACTCTCCTTTCCACGAGTATCTATTTCACTGGGGTCATACTCTCAATGATACCCCCCAAGAGTGGCCCTAATGTTAGGAAATCTGTAAGAACTAAACTGAGTATAATTGGGTTATTAAGTGTCCGAGGTGGCTGCTTGTGCAGAACAATTCCTAAGGATGGGAACGAAGAAAACAGAGAATGCCAGGCCGGCTCCGTACCCGCGGGAATGATTCCGATCCGGAGGCTACTGGGGACCAGCACGGCCCGGGGGTGGTTCTGGTCGACCCCGGCGCACCTCTGCGTCCTCCCAATCAGACCGTGCAGCACCTCGCTGAACATGCCGTCTCCGCCGACACTGACGATGCTGTGGGAGGAACACAGCTGGTCAGGGCTCCTGCAGGTGCGGCTCTCTGAGCGCAGCAGGCCTGAGGCTTCCAGCTTCAGGAGGGGCAGCCTGCGCACCTGGCCCTTGGCAGGCATCTGGAAGTGTGGCTCCTGAAATGTCCCTAAGTGATAAGGTCATGCCTCTGTGCCGGTTGTCCTAGACCACGTGTACAAATAATGAGATTTATGGCAAATACCGGCTTTCCTTCTGTGAGTCTGGAATTTGGGTTGCTAGGCAGAGAATGCCTGCATGCCTGTACCCCAACAAAAACACTACACTCTGGGTCTCAGGACTCAAGTCTGCGGGGCAGGAACAGTAGACCTGTGCTGCTGCATTTGTGGGAGCAGAGAGGGTGCACTCCAGGTGACCCGCACTGCGGAAGAGGCACAGCAATCTGCGCGGGGACGTTTCTTCTTTGCTGAGCTGGCTGTGCAGCCTTGCTCTGTCCCGTCAGAAATCTCAGCCGAGAGCACGACTCTAGCTCAGGCAGCAAATCACCAGCCGTGTGGGTGGTCTTGAGGACCCAAGGCAAAAGCAGAGGGGATGGAATAAATGCTGGACAAAATGGGTCATGAGACAATCTAAGGAGAGGAGATGGAGAAAGGGGACAGTGGCTGAAGGGAGAAAGGACGGGTTGGTTTCAGGGTGTGCTGGCCTATGCCGGGGGTGACCCACAGGGAACCAACACTGAGGCGGCAGAATGAGAGCTGCAGGCATGGAGACAGACATGTCACTGCAGGCATGGAGACAGACATGTCACTGCAGGCATGGAGACAGACATGTCACTGCAGGCATGGAGATAGACATGTCACTGCAGCCCAGAGGGAAGGCAGAGGACAGGGCTCAGGTTTCCTGGACATCTCCATAGCCTACGGCAGCCCAAGAGCTCTCATCACCCGGGAAGAGAGGGTTGCAGGTGGAAGGTCCGCCCGTGGAGGAGCGGCGTGAGTCGACTAGGGGGTGCAGTCTGAGGGGCCTCCCTCAAGCATGACAGCATCAAGGTACCTGCCCATTCCCCACTGGGTCTGGCTGTGCAGGCGCGGCCAGTCTCCAGGGCTGGGATCTCTGCCCACCACCCACCGCGCAGGCCACCTGCTTCGGGCCTGGCTCCCGTGGGAAGGCTCTTTGCCCTTCCCCGTAGCCTACACCTTGCGCTGGGGCCGCCTTCCCAGCGGGGCTGTGGTTTCAAGGACAGGGCATCCTTGAATGTGCAGTGTAGCACCTGTGCGTCAGACAGACGGATCACTCAGACAGACAGCTCAGCCGCAGGAAGAGCAGCCCTCACTGGCCAGACCTCCCAGCCACCTGCAGGGCATGTCCCTGGGTTTGGGGAGAAGGCGTGCCCTCAGGAGGCGAGGCTGATCCCTTGGCTAGGGTGGGTGCAATAAGGTACCAGCCCCATTCCTGCTGAAAAGTGAAGATGATTGTCTTCCTGCCAAGCTGCTGTCAGGTGGAATTGGTGGGGAGAAGTACACGGAGGAGCTGCTGTCGGGTGGAATTGGTGGGGAGAAGTACATGGAGGAGCTGCTGTCGGGTGGAATTGGTGGGGAGAAGTACATGGAGGAGCTGCTGTCGGGTGGAATTGGTGGGGAGAAGTACATGGAGGAGCTGCTGTCGGGTGGAATTGGTGCGGAGAAGTACATGGAGGAGCTGCTGTCGGGTGGAATTGGTGGGGAGAAGTACATGGAGGAGCTGCTGTCGGGTGGAATTGGTGCGGAGAAGTACATGGAGGAGCTGCTCTCGGGTGGAATTGGTGGGGAGAAGTACATGGAGGAGCTGCTGTCGGGTGGAATTGGTGGGGAGAAGTACGTGGAGGAGCTGCTGTCGGGTGGAATTGGTGGGGAGAAGTACGTGGAGGAGCTGCTGTCGGGTGGAATTGGTGCGGAGAAGTACATGGAGGAGCTGCTGTCGGGTGGAATTGGTGGGGAGAAGTACGTGGAGGAGCTGCTGTCGGGTGGAATTGGTGGGGAGAAGTACATGGAGGAGCTGCTGTCGGGTGGAATTGGTGGGGAGAAGTACATGGAGGAGCTGCCGTCCGGTGGAATTGGTGGGGAGAAGTACGTGGAGGAGCTGCCGTCGGGTGGAAGTGGTGGGGAGAAGTACATGGAGGAGCTGCTGTCGGGTGGAATTGGTGGGGAGAAGTACGTGGAGGAGCTGCTGTCGGGTGGAAGTGGTGGGGAGAAGTACATGGAGGAGCTGCTGTCGGGTGGAATTGGTGGGGAGAAGTACATGGAGGAGCTGCTGTCGGGTGGAATTGGTGGGGAGAAGTACATGGAGGAGCTGCTGTCGGGTGGAAGTGGTGGGGAGAAGTACATGGAGGAGCTGCTGCCGGATGGATTTGGGGAGACGTGCGTGGAGGAGCTGCTGTCGGGTGGAGTGGGTGGGGGGAGGTGCGTGGAGGAGCTGCCATCGGGTGGAGTTGGGGAGACGTGCGTGGAGGAGCCCCCTGCTTCCTGAAGCCCATGAACAGAACACTCCCGCATTAGGAGGGGAGCAAAGGGGTCTCCCTGTCAGCACCTGGGGGCAGGGACTCCTTTTATTTCCCTTTCTAACCTTAGCACCAGGAGAGTGCTGGGACCTGGCGGACACTCAATAATGTCTGTGGAATGAATAATGATTTCAATAAATATTCGCTGCAATTTATAACACATTGCTCACAGATTCCAGATGGAACAGAGAGAAGAAAACAAAAAGCCAACCAATTACAAGGCAATTAACTACAGGGGAATAGCTGAACTCAAGATGAAGAGTGAAATTTTAAGCATAAAGAACAGCATAGAAAGAGCTGGACAGACTTGAGTACATGAATTTGAAAACTTCTACTGGGAAGAATTAATGCCATAAGCAAAATTAAAAGACAATTTCAAAACTAGCAAAAATATTTGCAAAAATATGAATATAAATATGAATTGCCTATTATTTGTTGGATAAAAGAACAAATGACTGAAATTATGGCCAACAAAAGAAAATGGGCCAAAGACATAAAAATCAATTCCAAGAAGCCAGCTAGCCAATAAACATATTTCTTAAAACATTAGAGACTTTCACATGTGAAATTAGCAGAGAAATTTTATACTGATAATACCAAACATGTTGAGAAAGACAGTAAATAATATACTATAAGAAAGAATGTAAACTGGCCTGGCGCGGTGGCTCACGCCTGTAATCCCAGCACTTTGGGAGGCTGAGGTGGGTTGCGTGGATCACCTGAGGTCAGGAGTTCGAGACCAGCCTGGCCAACACGGCGAAATCCTGTCTCTACTAAAAACACAAAAATTAGCTGGGTGTGGTGGCGGGCGCCTATAATCCCAACTACTCGGGAGGTTGAGGCAGGAGAATCATTTGAACTTGGGAGGCGGAAGCTGCAGTGAGCCGAGGTCACGCCATTGCACTCCAGCCTGGGCAACAAGAGCGAAACTCCGCCTCAAAAAAGAAAAAAAAAAAAAAAGAATGTAAGTTAATAGAATCTCTTTCGAAAGCAATATGGCTGTACATGGCAGAGATTTTAAAATGTTAATCTCCTATGACTAATTTCATTTCTAGGAATTTACCTTAAAAAATGTAGATGTATGCAGAGAGATTTATGTACAACAATGCTATCCTATTCTAAGAGCAAAAATTGGAAAGAGCCTGAACATCTACAAGTGAGAGGCTAAATAAATATGGCATGCCCACATAATGGACACTGATATGGGCATTAAAAATAGTACTTCTGGGAAATCTCTGGGAATTTTGGGGAAAAGAAGAATCCCAAACTGTAAAAACAACAGCATCTATACTTTCTTGATAATGTGCTTGGTTGATTTGCTTCTCTGTCTACACAGCGCCGCATAAGCACGTCTTCTGAAAGACCGAAAGGAAACAGAACCAGCAAACAACCATTCTCGCCCAGCCCAGCCAGAGAGGAGCGTGTGACTCTGCACTTTTCTGCCTTTTCTTTCTTGCCTTCCTGTAAGAAGCATGTTTACTTTCACAATTGGTCGTGGGTGGAGGCGGGGGGCGGATTTAGGAAAGGGAGCTCTCAAAACTATGAGAGGTGGGTAGAACTTTTTCATTAACAATGGACTTGATGGCGATGAAAGACAGCTTACTCACCCGTCGTATTTGTCTATGTTAATCTCATACAGAGTCTCCTTGGCCTGATTAGCATGTTCAGTAACTGTGGGGGAGAATTACATCACACAGTTTATATTCACATCTGTGAGTCCTCATGTAAAAGGCAAATCATCCATTCTTTTAAAATGAGTTCCCGTAACACCTTCAGGCGGATTTCCTAGATAAAATTCCTTCTTCAATTCTACATCCCTCTTACGGGATGGGATCAAGCTGACCTCAGGGAACGTGAACGTGAACCTCTCTCGGGCCACAGTCTGCGCGATGACATGCAGCGTTCCTGGCATTTAATTGCCAGCAAATAATAATTTCTTTGAAAGAGATTACATGTGTTTTATAATTTTTCCTTATTATACAAGTTACTTCCAAAATTGCACACTATACCCAAGTGTAGTAAGAAAATGTTAGTGCAGTCTCTATACCTGATGCAAAGTTCTACTGAAACTCCCCCCACCCCACAACAGGCCCCGGTGTGTGATGTGAGATTATTTCTAAGACTTATTAATCCTTTGTGTCTCCTCTTTTGAGAATTCTGTCCAGAATCGTTGCCCTTTTATCTTCCTAGTGATTTTCTTCATTGCTTTCTATGCTGAGACTTGGCTGGAAAATACTAAGTTATTTATTTTGTATTCTTCCCATTCTGGTATGTAAAACAAAGTTCTATTTCGTTTAAAATAATCTTACAGGATAAAAATCTTGGGCCGGGCACAGTGGCTCAGGCCTCTAATCCCAGCACTTTGGGAGGCTGAGGTGGGTTAACATTGCTTGGGCCCAGGTGTTTGAAACCAGCCTGAGCAATATGGCGAAACCCTGCCTGTACAAAACATACAAAAATTAGCCAGGCACGGTGGCACATGGTGTGGTGCCAGCTCCTTGGGAGGCTGAGGCAGGAGGATCATCTGAGCCAAGGAGGCTGAGGTTACAGTGAGCCACGACTGCACCACTGCACTCCAGCCTGGGCAACAGAGTGAGACGCCATCTAGAAAAAGCAGAAACTTCTCTAGTGACTATACTTGAATCATTCTCAAACTTACTTCTACATAGTTAACATAGAATTTGTACCTTACCGATGATGTCAGTGGTGATGGAGGCTAAGGTGAACAGTGGTGCCACTTTTCTTTCATATATCCGCTTGCCTTGTCCTTTTCCTCCAAACGGGTTGATAAATACCAGTAAATGCTTTGGTCTGGAAGCTGCAAGACAACAACATGTAAATAACAACGAAAATAACAAAATCAAAATGAAGAGCTCTGTTACTGGACAAAATCAAACCATGAGGGTTTTAGAATTCTGCTCAGTATTATCTGATGGAAAGTATTTTTAAATCTTAAAGAACAATGACAAAGAGCTTCCTGATCTATGAAAAGAGAAAATCAATAGGTTGTCCAACTGGGCAAAGGCTATACACGCATGTCGGACATCATGAAAGTCCCACGAACTCAGAATTCCGACTGAGAAGGGCTCTCTCTGCTCTGAAGGGTGCTGTCGAGTGCACATGCTGGGGGCAGCAGCCTCGTTCTTCTGCAGGTGAAGGAGGCGAGTGTGCAGACAGCAGGCAGAAGGAAGCAGACATAGGGAAGAGTCTTAGGAGAAGCGGACCAGCGGGCATGGAAAGAAGAAGCCACACAGGGAGATGCTCGCAGAGATGGAAAGACAGAAGCCAGTGACCTCATTTCCATCTCTCCAGGGGCCCCGCAAAACTCCCATGCCTGGATTTCCTCAGTCACCCCCATTTTCTTTTCTTTTCTTTTTTTTTTTTTTGAGACGGAGTCTCGCTCTGTCACCCAGGCTGGAGTGCAGAGGTGCGATCTCTGCTCACTGCAAGCTCCGCCTCCCGGGTTCACACCATCCTCCTGCCTCAGCCTCCCGAGTAGCTGGGACTACAGGCACATGCCACCACGCCCGGCTAATTTTTTGTATTTTTAGTAGAGATGGGATTTCACCGTGTTAGCCAGAGTCACCCCCATTTTCTTATAACAACTTCCACATTTCTGTTTTGGTGGGTTCATGTAACTCTGCTACTTAAAAGAACACATTTAACTAACAAATCAATAAAAGTAAGAAGACAGTATCTGCCCAAGAAAACTGAAAACCTAAGTCCATACAAAAACCCAGACACAGGACCAGGCGCAGTGGCTCATGCCTGTAATCCCAGCATTTTGGGAGGCCGAGGTGGGCGGATCATGAGGTCAGGAGATCGGGATCATCCTGGCTAACACAGTGAAATCCCATCTCTACTAAAAAAAATACAAAAAAATTAGCCGGGCGTGGTGGCAGGCGCCTGTAGTCCCAGCTACTCGGGAGGCTGAGGCAGGAGAATGGCGTGAACCCAAGACATGGAGCTGGCAGTGAGCCAAGATCGCGCCACTGCACTCCAGCCTGGGTGACAGGGCGAGACTTCGTCTCAAAAAAAAAACAAAACAAACCCAGACACAAATGTTCATCACAGCATTTTTCACAACAGCCAAGCGGTGGGAACAGCCTAAACACCTATCACCCGAAGAAGAGATTGAGACGAAGTCCACACATCAATGGAGCATCCTTCAGTCATGAAATAAGCAAACTACCAGGGCGCGACCAACATGAATCAATGTGAAAACAGTACTCAGAGAGACTGAAGCCTTCCACCCAGGAGCACACGTCACACAGTCCCACGCACGTGAAGATCGAGAGCAGGCAAGACAACCACAACTACAACTACAAGACAACTATAACTACAACCACAACTACAAGACAACACCAGCCTGGGGGTTCCCTGTCTGACTGGGAAACATCATGGGAAAACTTCTGGGGTGACAGAAGCCTTGATGTGTTTGAGTGACAAAGGCATGTGTGTTTCAGAAGTCATTGACTGAAACTTAGGATTCTGGCCAGGCATCGTGGCTCACACCTGCAATCCCAACACTTTGGGAGGCCAAGGTAGGAGGGTCATATAAGCACAGGAGTTCAAGACCAGCCGGGGCAATATAGTGAGACTCTGTCTCGACAAACAATCAAAAAAAATCAGGCCAGGCTTAGTGGCTCACGCCTGTTAATCCCAGCACTTTGGGAGGCCGAGGTGGGCAGATCACTTGAGGTCAGGTGTTCGAAACCAGCCTGGGCAACATGGTGAAACCCTGTCTCTACTAACAATACAAAAATTAGCTGGGAATGGTGGCAAGCGCCTGTAATTCCAGCTGCTCAGCAGGCTGAGGCAGGAGAATCACTTGAACCCAGGAAGTGGAGGTTGCAGCGAGCCAAGATCGTGCCATTGCACTCCAGCCTGGGTGACAGAGTAAGACTCCATGTCAAAAAAAAACAACAGCAAACAAATTAGCTGAGTGTGGTGGTGTGTCCTTGTAGTCCCAGCTACTCTGGAGGCTGCCGTGAGAGAATCACTTACGGCTGGGAGGTCGAGGCTGCAGTGAGCTATGGTCGTGCCACTGCACTCCAGCCTGGGGTACAGAGTGAAACATCACTCCAGATTCTACCAATATTACAAAGAAAATGAAAGAATTTACTAGTAAGTTCATGCCAATAAACTCACGAATTTGGATGAAATGGTTAAACTTCTCAAAAAGCAAAATTTGTCAGAGATACCAGAAGAAATAGAAAATCTGAATAGTCTGACAGCTAATAAAGACACCAAAGCTATTAATGAAAACTTCTCACAAAGAAAACGCCAAGCCCAGATGATTTCACAACTGAATTCCTCCAAACATTTAAGGAAAAAAATAGCCTCAAGATTATAGGAACTCTTCCAGAGAACAGAAAAAAACAAACACGTATGAACTCTTTGTATGACACACCACTGTGACCTCGGGAACAAAACCAGACAAGGATGTTATCAGAAAGGGGCTCACATTCAGACATCCCTCCCCTGAACCTATGTGCTAGTGATACATAAATCCAGTGATACATAAAGAGTACTACATCACAACCAAGAGAGGTTTGTTTACTCCAGGACTGCAACAACGAGAAATTAATGTAACTCAGCACATTAATCGAAAAAAAAGAAAGTCATACAATCATCTCAATAGATGCAGAAAAGGCATTTATCAAATTAAATACCCATTCTCCACTTAAAAAAACCAAAAAGTAGGATTAAAAGGAAATTCTGTCTTAATCTTATTTTTAAATCTGTTAAAAACCTAAGAAACATCATTCTTAATAGTGAAACACTAAAACCTTTCCCCTGAGATCAGGACTGAGACAAGGATGCTGCTAGCACCCCTGTGTTGGTCCAAGCTAGGGCAAAAACATAAGGAAAAGAAATAAAAGAGAGAAGAATTAAAATGGAAGAAACAGAACTGTTATTATGCACAGCTGACATGATCGTGTTTGACAAAAATCTAAAATAATCATCAAACTATTAGCATCCATAAGTGACGTTTGCAAGGTCATTGAATGCAATGTGAAATACACAATTCTATCACATTTCTATACACAAACAATAAAAAAAAAACAGTGCTGTAGGGAAAACGAGACTTTCCCATAAATGCCACAGGGTCAAGCAGATGTTTATATTTAATGAAAATACTAGGTTGGGCACAGTGGTTCCTGCCTATAGTCCCAGCTACTTGGGAGGCTGAGGCAGGAGGATTGTTTGAGCCCTGTAGTTCAAGGCCACAGTGAGCTATGATCGCACAGCTGCACTGCAGCCTGGGTGACAGAGCAAGACCCTGTCTTAAAACAATGAATACATAAAAAGAAAGAGGAAAATGAACCTTGACTGCTCACCTCACACTATACACAAAGATGAATTCCAAATGGACTACATAGATCTAAATGTGAAGCGGAAAACAATAGAGCTTGGAGAATAAAACGTCTTCGTGACTTTGGAGTAGACAAAGATATCTTCAATAGGCCACAAGCTTACCAGAAAGTTTTTTAAAATCATAAAAATAGGCCGAGCATAGTAATGTCAATGCTTTGAGAGGCTGAGGTGGGAGGATTCCTTGAGCCTAGGAGTTTGAGACCAGCCTGGGCAACATAGCAAGACCCTAGCTCTATGAAAAAATTTTCAAAAAATCAGCCAGGCATGGTGATATGTGCCTGTAGTCTCAGCTACCTGCGAGGCTGAGGCAGAAGCATTGCTTGAGCTCAGGAGTTCAAAGCTGCAGTGAACCGTGATTGTGCCACTACACTCCGGCCTGGGTGACAGAACAAGACCTCATCTCCCTTTTTTTTTTTTTTTTAAGATGGAGTTTTGCTCTTTCGCCCAGGCTGGAGTGAAGTGGCGCGATCTTGGCTTACTGCAACCTCCGCCCCCAGGGTTCAAGTGATTCTCCTGCCTCAGCCTCTTGAGTAGCTGGGATGACAGGCGTGTGCCACCACGCCTGGCTAAGTTCTGTATTTTTAGTAGAGATGGGGTTTCACCATGTTGGCCAGGCTGGTCCTGAACTCTTGACCTCAGGTGACCCACCTGCCTCGGCCTCCCAAAGTGCTAGGATTATAGGCGTGAGCCACCATGCCTGGCCAAGACCCCATCTCTTAAAAAAAAAAAAAATACGAGATTGAAAAGGCAAGTTACAGAATGGGTAATTCTTATGAATTACATAAATTTATGTAATTAATAAATTCAATAAAAGATTCAGATCCACTATATGTAAACAGTTTCTACACATCATTAAGAAAAAGATACAACCAGCTGGGCATGGTGGCTCATGCCTGTAATCCCAGCAGTTTGGGAGGCTGAGGCAGGTAGATCACTTGAGGCCAGGAATTCAAGACCAGCCTGGCCAATATGGCAAAACCCCGTCTCTACTAAAAAATACAAAAAAACTAGCCAGGCGTGGTGGCACACGCCTGTAGTCCCAGCTACTCAGGAGGCTGAGGATTGCTTGAACCCAGGAGGCCGAGGTTGCAGTGAGCCAGGATCGCGCAACTGCCCTCCAGCCTGGGCAACAGAGCAAGAGTCTGTCTCAAAAAAAAAAAAGAAAGAAAGAAAGAAAAAGATAAAAACCAAACGGAAAAATGGACAAAAGACTTGAACAGAACCTCACAAAAGGCGATATCCGAATGGCCCATGAAGATACAAATGTGTTTCTCAACCTCATTAACCATTAGGGAGTGCAAACTACAACCACAATGCAAGACTACTGACACTCACCACCACAGCTAAGACGTAAAGGTGTGGCTAAGATGTGGGGCAACCAGAACTCCCGCACCCTGAGGGTGGAATGCAGGCTGGCAGCGTCTTCTGAAGTCAACACATGCAACAAACACCTACAACCCAGCAACTCCATTCCCAGGTATGTACCCAGGAGAAATGCAGACGGGTGCAAAAGACATGCTCTAGAATGTTCCCAATGATACTGTTCACGACAGCCCACATCAGGAAGCTGTCCAAATGCCTGGCCACTGTACCGTGGGTAAATAAATGGCCGTAAGATTCACATCACGGAATACCATACAGCCTAGAGAATGAACAAACGGCAGCCCCGCAGGACAGCGTGGAAAATTTATGTAAGACTGCTAACATCCGCCACCACGGTGGAAAACAGCGTGGAAAACTTCACAAGTGTCACGTAGAACCGAGAGCCAGGCACAAAAGGGTTCATTCTGTATGATCTGATTTCTATCAAGTACAACAGTGAACCTAGTTGTTTAGAAGTCGCGGCAGTGGTTCCCCTTTGGGGAGTCATGACCACAGGGGCACGGTGGGGGACCCTGGGGCTGGCAATATTCTGCTCCTTTATCTGGGTGCTGGTTACACAAGTGTGCTCAGCGTGAAAATTCACCCAGTGCACACTCAGAATGAGGTCCTCTGTGTCTGCGATATGACAATCAAACACTAAAACAGCCTGTAATTCCAGCACTTTGGGAGGCTGAGGTAGGCGGATCACTTGAGGTCAGGAGTTCGAGACCAGTCTGACCAACACGGCGAAACTCTGTCTCTACAACAAATACAAAAATTAGCCAGGTGTGGTAGTGGGTGCCTATAATCTCAGCTACTTAGGAGGCTGAGGCAGGAGAATCGCTTGAACCCAGGAGGAGTTTGCAGTGAGCCGAGACTGCACCACTGCACTCCAGCCTGGATGACGGAGTGAGACCGTCTCAAAACAAAAACAAAACAAAGAAAAAACCCACTAAAACAGATAACAGGGTTAGAAGTTAAAATTGCAGAGTAGCTGAAACAATAGAATCATATACAATTTTTAGATACAAGTAGACTATATCAAATGCACAATTATAAAGATGAAAATGAACCCACATTCTCCAGTGGGCAGGGTTCAGAGGACTTTCTCTTGGGGTCTGCACCTATAGGATCAGGTCTAGAATCCAATCACCCAAAGTCTCATGAAAACAGGTGTGATGGGAGGAAAGGGAAGGAGAAAGCAGGACAGACAGAAAGGGGGAGTTGAGAGACAAACAGAGGAGGGGAAGGCGGGAGAAACAGACACGCTTTTCTGAACAGCCTAGTGTGGAATGACACGCACAGGAACAGGGCTTATGGTGGTTTGAGATGTGAGGACGGTCAGGATGAGCTTGTCACAACAGCAGGTGGCGGAGGCCAAGTCCCCCAGGATTAAACCGGGAAGTGTGGAAGCACAGGCCCTCCCGCCCCTGTTGTAATCAAGAGGAGGGCTCCTTCAAGCAACGATGCTGCTCCAAAGCGGATATACGCGAATGCCTCCTTTTAATAAACTGAAATTCACTTCCTTGATGTAGATGCCAAATTCATTCAAAAATATATAAAACTAACCTAAACACATGCCATTTCTATTCTATGGGTGAAGCCTATGCTGAGTTGTCAAGACTGTGTATTGGCTGGGCTCAGTGGCTCACACCTGTAATCCTAGCACTTTGGGAGGCTGAGGTGGGAAGATGGCTTGAGCACAGGAGTTTGAGATCAGCCTGAGCAATACGGCAAAACCCTGTCTCTACAAAAAAATTAGCCAGGCGTGGTGGCACACACCTGTAGTCCCAGCTACTCAGGAGACTGAGGTGGGAGGATCACTTGAGCCCGGAAGGTGGAGATTGCAGTGAGCTAAGATCATGCCACTGCACTCCAGCCTGGGTGACAGAGCGAGACCCTGTCTCAAAAAAAACTGCCTATTAAGGTTATAAACAAACAACATGAAATAGTGTTATGAATACAAAATGAATGAACACCTACTACTTTGTGTGTGTGTGTGTATGTGTGTGTACCATATGTTCCTTTTTTTAAACTTTTAAGTTCACGAGTACACGTGCAGGTTTGTTATATAGGTAAAGTGCGTGTCATGGGGGTTTGGTGTACAGCTTATGTCTCTATCCATCCTAACACTTTTTAAGGGTGACAAAGTCTTATTACTCAGCATGCAATAACTAACCCACCAGGCTCCAGGCTCCTACTACATTTCAGATGTGGACACATCCCTGGCTGGGTGTGGTGGCTCATGCCTGCAATCTCAGCACTCTGGGAGGCCAAGGTGGGCAGATCACCCGAGGTCAGGAGTCTAAGACCAGCCTAGCCAACTTGGTGAAACCCCGTCTCTACTAAAAATACAAAAATTAGCCAGGCGTGGTGGTGCGTGCCTGTAGTCCCAGCTACTCGGGAGGCTGAGGCAGAAGAATCACTTGAACCCAGGAGGTGGTGGTTGCAGTGAGCTGGGATCGCGCCACTGAACTCTAGCCTGAGCAACAGAGCAAGACTCCATCTCGAAAAAGGAAAGAAAAGAAAAAAAAAAGGCATGGATGCATCCCGGACAGATATGAGGTGTATTCCTCCATGTGCCCAGTTTAATTCTCACATTCACCTCGAATGTAAAAGCTATTACCATCCCCGCTTCCAGAAAGAGAAACTGAGGCTCAGAAGGGTAAGTGACCCACCCCCAGGCCTCCTGGCTGGTGAGCAGGGGGCTGGACTCCATGCCAGGGTCCAGGCTGTGGAGCCCATGCCCTCTGCATTCACTGGGCTGGTCTGCTAATGAGAAATTAAGTCAGCCTGACTCATCATGTCCACCTGGGGTATGGCCAGCTGCATGAAACGGGGAGACACGTTAGGAAGATCACCCAATCAGGCATGCGCATGCCACCACGGCCTTTCTGTCTCTCAGTCCAAACACACACGTACTCAGCTTCTCCAGCATCTCCCGCAGGGTCTGCAGCCACAAATGACACAGCTGCTCCTCTGGGCACCAGAAAGTCACCTGCGCCCACTTCCAGCGGTGCCGCCGTGCTCTCTTTACACAGTGAACTGCACGGAAGCAAGCATGCTCATTAGTGCAAAGTTTGCAGGGTCACTGACAAAACCTCAGGCGAATATGCACCAAATGCAGCTAGCTAATTGTAGGTTCCTAACCAAAATTTCCCAGGGGTTCTCCTCCCTTCTAATTAGTTAGTAACTTTCAAGGTATATTAGAAAAACACATCCTATCTTTCAAACCTTTTAAGTCATGTAAGGGAAAAGGGCTGGGTGTGATGACTCACGCCTGTGTAATCCAGCAATTTGGGAGGCTGAGGCGGGCAGATCACCTGAGGTCAGGAGTTCAAGACCAGCCTGGCCAACATGGTGAAACCCCATCTTTACTTAAAATACAAAAAATTAGCCGGGTGTGGTGGCGAGTGCCTATAATCCCAGCTACTCAGGAGGCTGAGGCAGGAGAATCACTTGGACCCGGGAAGCAGAGGTTGCACTGAGCCGAGACAGCGCTACTGCACTTCAGCTTGGGCAACAAGAGCGAAACTTCGTCTCAAAAAAAATAAATAAATAAAAATAAGGGAAAAAAATGACCGTTAACTAAAACATTAACTAAAGGTAGCATTTGGGAGAAAAAAATAGGAAGATTTCATAAAGATAAACCAGCTTGTTAAACAAGTAACAGAAAAGTTCCCTCTCGTGTAATCTATGTAGAATTAATGAAGATTGTGGGAGAAGACATTTAGGCTTATCACCTGTAAAAGCGTAAGGCTTTTCCATTTTCTGCCATTTTCCACTGCTGTGATGTTTCCCGTGAACGTCTGTTTCCTCAACGGCGATGATCTCAGATACAGGCACAGAGCAGGCATCTGTAAAAACACCACGTCCTTCTGTCAAAGAATTCATCAGAATCCACACAGGTAAAATCAGTCCAACTCCAAGAAGCTGAGAATATTCTGCTTTAATATTCTCATTAGAAATTCAGGCTGGGTGTGGTGATGTGCACCTGTAATCCCAGCACTTTGGGAGACTGAGGAGGGAGGATCGCTTGACCTCTGGAGTTGCAGTGAGCTATGATGGTGACACTGCACTCCAGCCCTGGCAACAGCATGAGACCCCATCTCCAAAAAATAAAAAAAAAATAAATAAAAAATATATATATATACATATAAATTTTTGAGATGGAGTCTCGCGCTATTGCCCAGGCTGGAGTGTAGTGGCGCAATCTCGGCTCACTGCAAGCTCTGCCTCCTGGGTTCACACCATACTCCTGCCTCAGCCTCCCGAGCAGCTTTTTTAATCCCCCCTCCCCAAAAAAGTAAGGTTATAGGTCGCTTTTAAACTCAGAAATAAATAACTGTGGGCAGCTCAATGTTACCAGACGGTGGGATGTTTTATTCAGCCGAGTCACCAAATGGAGGCTGCGATTTTTCACACAATTTGCTCAGCCATTCAAGCAGCAAATGCTGACCGTTCCAGGCCAGCTACCATGTTAAATTTGGGGAAACATGCTCAAGACACGGCCTCTGTCTGCATGACAGTGTCTGGTTCGGAAATCCAAGTGGGAGGGAGACACGTGACAGGACCCGGGACAGCAAGTGAGGCAGAGCCCAAGTGTGGCGCGACTGGAGTGCGGGGGGAGGAGAGAGGAGAGACTTCCAGGGGCCCAGGGGATGACAGCGCCGGACATGCTCCACCCTGGGAACCAGCGAGGACCCATTCCACCCAAGCCACCTGGGGCGTGTTCATCGGCCGGGCAGCTGTAATTACAGGCCTGCACATCAAAGAAAGTTCTGGGCTGGCAGCAGAGCCGTGGGAGTGACGGGTAACTGAAGACCAAGGCCTGAAAGAACTTGCCCAGGAGAGCATGGGATTGAAGACAGCAAAGCCAAGTTTGGGCGAGCTGGCTTCCAAAAGCTTATTCTAGAATTACTGTTAGGCATGTATGATATATTCTTACACTGAAGAACATTATAATTTGTGGTTAGCTTCCTAGGTTGGCTATAAAACCTGCAATATAGCCAAAATACTGTATTTTTGCCATAGCTAAATGCGAAAAAATTGCTATAACATTTGTAGTAATTTTGCATCATTTTTAAAGTTGTTGCCCATGGAAATCAAGTTCTAGGAACCTGGGAGGGTAGTGTCTGAACTGGGCCTTTGACCACTGTAGAAACCTTTGAAAGGCCGGTAGCGGGGCCTCCTGATTCCCTCTGAAGTGAAGCCAGCCCCAGGGGAGCAGACTTGCTGGGGTGGGGGTGGGTTACAGAGGATGAAGTCTGGCTGGAGGGCGGAGGTCTCAGGAGGTGTCTGTGTGCATCCTGCTCCTGGGTATCGGATGTGGGGTCCAGAGTGACTCTCAGGGTCCCCACCCTCTGATGTGCCCCACCTGGGCCTCCCATCTTTTTTTTTTTTTTTTGAGATGGAGTTTTGCTCCTGCTGCCCAAGCTGGAGGGCAATGGCTCAATCTCGGCTCACCGCAACCTCCACTACCCGGTTCAAGCAATTCTCCCTCCTCAGCCTCCCAAGTAGCTGAGATTACAGGTGTCCACCACCACGCCCAGCTAATTTTTGTATTTTTAGTAGAGATGGGTTTTCACCATGTTAGCCAGGCTGGTCTGGAACTCTTGACCTCAGATGATCCGCCCACCTCAGCCTCCCAAAGTGCTGGGATTACAGGCGTGAACTACCACACCAGGCCCTGGCTTCCTATCTTGCCCTTCAGGCTCTGACTCTAGAACACAATTTCCACCCACTTCTTATTCTTCCCCTCCCTTAGAACCCTGAACCCCGATGCTCCAGGCCCCTCTCTGCTCCGCTGGTCGGTGTCCACACAGGACAGCCACGTGGGATCTCAGGGCATCCCAGACACCTGCACCTGGACCAGCTTCCCTGTTGGCACATGGAGGCTACCAGCCTTCAGACACGGCTCTTCTCATCTGGCACGGCTTGCCTACTTAACCACCCCCTATTTCTTGAGGTGCTGGCCTTGCCCTCTGGGTCCTGCAAGGAAGTGACCATGGCACTCAAACCCCGTGAGTGCACCTGATGCCATGGCATCCTCGTCCTATGAGACAGAGTTAATGCCAGGCCTCTGCAGCTCCGGGACCCAGCACGGGCTAGGCTGGGGGCAGGGTTCAATGACACAGACAGTGAGTCAGGAATCCACCACCTATGGATATGACAATGAACACCGCGATCTTCCTAGACCACTGAGCGCGGGCTTCGGGACCTCCTAATGCCTGCAGATAACCACAACCATGGCTGTCTGATAAGAAGTGGCGACAGGCAGTGAGAACAAGCCACGGTCCGAGAGTCAGCGGTCAGGTCAGTTCCCCAACATCTGATTGACTGGTTTAGGAAACTGCACAGCAGATAGCACAGTAAGTTACGAATGACTCCAGGACAGTCACCTGAGTCTACAGGTTACTAACTTTCAGCCTTGCACATTCAGTCCCACAGACTCCAAGAGCCCAGGAAGGGACTCGCCATGCTGACGAGATGGAGTCTCCTCATTTTTTTTTTTTTTTGAGATGGAGTTTTGCTCTTGTTGCCCAGGCCGGAGTGCAATGGCTCAATCTCGGCTCACTGCAACCTCCACCTCCCGGTTCAAGCGATTCTCCCTCCTCAGCCTCCCAAGTAGCTGAGATTACAGGTCCCCACCACCAGGTCCAGCTAATTTTTGTATTTTTAGTAGAGACAGGGTTTTGCCATGTTAGCCAGGCTGCAGGCCACGCCATGCCAGGGGTGCCAGCACAAGGCCAGGTGGTCCACGTGCGTCCTGCCGGAAGGAGTGACACAGGTGCTGGGGCAGGGAGGTGGTGGGGACAGCCTCACTGTCAGGGTCAGGGTTCAGAGGATTCCCCGTGGGTGGAGGAAGGCGACATAGGGGCAGGAGCCAGGGAGAGGCAGAGGCTGCTGGGAGGGAAAGGGCGAGCGGCTGGGAGAGGGTGGCCACTCTGGATGGAGGGACGAGGATCCCACTTGGGTATGACTCTGAATAGCTACAAGTGTTCAGGACAGGGCAAGAGACTGAACAGGACCAAGGACGCCCTGGGGTGAATCCAGGCACCTTCTGCCACACTGGACCTGCAGCAAGGTGTACCTGCTCCTCTGGCGAGAGAAAAAGACAAAGATGCCAGCAGGGGTCATTAGTTTACACATGTTCCTTTTACACACAGATTAATAAATGGAATTATTGTCTCTAAAAAGGGACAGAAAAGTTAATAGAGGAACAAAATTCAATATTGTCTGCACAGCTTTATTGAGGAACGTCAAGAATAAGAACACAGGGCAGACAGAGTGGCTCACGCCTGTAATCCCAGCACTTTGGGAGGCCGAGGCAGGCAGATCACTTGAGGTCACGAGTTCGAGACCAGCCTGGCCAACATGGTGAAACCCTGTCTCTACTAAAAATACAAAAGTTAGCCAGGTGTGGTGGTGTGTGCCTGTACTCCCAGCTACTCGGGAGGCTGAGGCACAAGAGTTGCTTGAACCCAGGAGGCAGAGGTTGCAGTGAGCCAAGATCACACCAGTGCACTCCAGCCTGGGCAACAAAGTGAGACTCAGTCTGAGGAAAACAAAAAAGAAGAAGAAGAAGAAGAAGAATATAGCTGACCTCTGAACAACATGGGCTTAACCTTCAAGGGTCCACTGATGTGGGGAGTTTTCTTCTTTTTTTTTTTTTGTTTTTGAGACGGAGTCTTGCTCTTGTCACCCAGGCGTGGTGTGATCTTGGCTCACTGCAACCTCCGCTTCCCAGGTTCAAGTGATTCTCCTGCCTCAGCCTCCTCAGTAGCTGGGATTATAGGCGCCTGCCACCGCACCTGGCTAACTTTTGTACTTTTAGTACAGACGGGGTTTCACCATGTTGGCCGGGATGGTCTCAAACTCCTGACCTCAGGTGATCCGCCCGCCTCAGCCTCCCACAGTGCTGGGATTACAGGCATGAGCCACCGTGCCCCGCCAGATTTTTCAATAAAAGTGGCACTGAGCTCACCTGCCTCTCTTGCCTCCCCTTCCACCTCCTCCGTCTTCTCCGCCTCCACCACCCCTAAGACAGCACAACTGATCCCTCCTCTCCTCTTCCTCCTCAGCCCACTCAACATGAAGACCATGAGGATGGAGACCTTTGTAATGATCCACTTCCACTTACCGGATAGTAAACACATTTTCTCTTCCTTATGGTTTTCTTAACCACATTTTCCTTTCTCTAGCTTTATTGTAATACAGCATATAATTCAGGCCACATAGGAAATATGTGTTCATCAGCTATTTACATTATCGCAAGGCGTCCAGTCAACAGTAGGCTGTTAGTAGTTAAGTGCTGGGGGAGTCAAAAGTTTTCAACTGCATGGGGCCGGGGCGCTGACCCCCACGTTGTTTGGGGGTCAACTTGCACTGGGTGCGGCTCAGGACAGGGGCTTCCTTGCTGACTCAGGAGACCTGGAGTGGTGCGGCCATGGTGGGAACACATTCCCCAGGTGGTGATGAGTGGCTGGACTTGGCGTGGCTTTGGCCTGTATCTGGCTGCAGTCTTACTGTGGGTAAGCCGCTAAGCCTGGAGCATGGCTGTAAAGGGGGTGGAACGATGAACCCCATAGGGGATTTAGAAACTGGAATAAGATAAAGGGTGAAAAAGTTTCAAGCACAAAAATGTCCGATAAATGATGGCTTCCTTTCTTGTCAAAAATGCTGGGCTCAGCAGGGCGGGGTGGCTCACACCTGTAATCCCCGCACTTTGGGAGGCTAAGGTGGGCAGATCACGAGGTCAGGAGATCGAAACCATCCTGACTAACACGGTGAAACCCCGTCTCTACTAAAAATATACAAAATATTAGCTGGGTGTGGTGGCGGGCACCTGTAGTCCCAGCTACTCAGGAGGCTGAGGCAGGACAATGGCGTGAACCAGGGAGGCAGGGCTTGCAGTGAGCTGAGATTGCGCCACTGCACTCCAGCCTGGGCGACAGAGAGCAAGACTCCATTTCAAAAAAAAAAAAAAAAGAAGGCTGGGCTCGAGATGGAGGCTCTGCCTCCTTCAGGCCATTGTCCTTGTGTTAAGCTGAGGACTCCATAGTGAGAGGACTCCACAGTGAGACGCCTCCAGCCTAGCAGCACTCACCCCTTCTCCCACTCTCCTCACCTCCACGTGTCACGGGCATTACGCCCTAGTCTTCGATACTCTCATTTCTAATTAGGAGACAAAGAACCGGGCCAAGAATCTGAGCAAACTGAGAGCAGCTCCCTGCGGGGGCTCAGGAAACGCTTGCCGGCATCCAACGGTTGGAGAGCTGGTGCCTGCTCATCTGAGGGCAGGTCATGTGGACGGCAGTGGGGCCCCCGAGGGCTGGCACACAGAAGAATGCGGACGGTCCTCTAGAAGCAGAAGGAACTGCCCTCTGAGGGTGAGTCTCAATTTGCCGGCTCCAAGCAGCATCCCCGCACAGCACGTGGTGTGTGGACATGCCACAGCAGCCACGGGAGAAAACACACCTGACCCGGGTGGACAGATGCTGTGGGAACATCTTGCAAAGGGCGGAAGGTGGGAATTTGGGGGCACTTTCATATTCTTTTGCTGACAGAGATAAATTCTCCTGCCCATGAGACACCACAGTGACTCATATGGACATGGAGTGAGCTCTCCAATAAAGGTAATGATCAAATGGCCATCACATTCCAGAAAAATCAAATGCCATGTCAGCGAGTGAGGCTGGCCTCCTGGTTCTCGTGCGGCTCACGCGTTTGCTGGCTCCCTCTCTGCAGACCACTGCAGCATTTGCCACAGTCTGGGTAATGCCTGCTAGGGGCAGCTGAGAGCACGCTGACTTCCAGCTGCTTCTTTTTCCATTCTGTTCTCTGTGTTTTTTAGTGCTTGTTGTGATCCACTAAAATTAAATGTATTTCATGCTTGTGACTCACAGAGGAAAACAGTGCCTGCTGTCAATCAGCTTTGACACTAGAAGTTCCTGGATTAAACTGAGCCACGCGCAGTGGCCTCCCATCCAGCAGGAGGGCCCACGGGTTTCCCGTGTGTCACGAGAGCACTGAGTGTCTGCCAGTGACATGGGTGCACATGTGTGGGCAAGCTCATGGCAGGGCAGGGCCAAGGTGGCGGAACACGCCGCTCCAGACCTCAAGCAGCCGTTGGGAGGCCCCAGATGTCTTTCGCCTCTTGGGCATATGCAAAGAGAACAAGAGCAAGTTCACAGCCAAGAGCACAGCTGTCCCTGGGACTCTCCCTAATGCAAGCTGCCATGTAAGAACCGGCAGAGGGAATGGGGTGAGAGAGCAGGCCGCTGCCCAGTGCGCCCACTGGAGCAGTGCCAAGTACAGTGTGGAAATCTGTGGATCACACCCACACACACTGCAGGGGATGCTGAGGCCCAGAAGCGGCACGGGCCACACTGACCTCCATATGCCCGGCCCGCTCAGAGTCCGAGCAGTAAGGGTCACCCCAGAGGAAGAACACCCAAGAGATCCGAGTGGCTGGGAGTCCTGATTCCCCCTGCAATTACATGCAATGCAAACGCATTTCCCTGGCAACCCGCCGCTCAATAAACATGAGCTGTGTGAACATCTGATCTTCACTAAAAATTAAAGGTGAGTGCTTGCCTATGCCAAGGAAGACCAAAAACCAGCCCTGCCCACCACTGTCTGGGAGAGTCCAGAAATCTCACGTGCAGGAAACTCAGAGAGTGGCCAAACTGTCCCCTGCCCCTCCCCGCCCACCACGTCCGCCCTGACACAGCCCTTGATGGGTCTGATACACAGATGGAAGGAGGGGGAAGCCAGAACCCACATGACACCCACAGGTCAGCCCTGAGCTACGACTTATCCAGACACGATTGCACGTCCCCAGCTCTTGTCTCCGCTGCAGCTGCTGCTGTCATACAGGGATGTGACCAAGTTTGGATTTTTATGGGAAACCTTCTGATTGTAAAACATTAGTTACAATTTTAAAAGGAAAAGAAAAACTCACCATGCAAATCAAACAAAGAAAAAAAATCTGTGGCCAAATTTAGCCCAAAGACCTCTGCTCTGCAACCCAGTGAGGCTGAGCTGTGGTTTTTCTGACCACACGGATGATGAAGAAAATCTCACAGCAAGCCCCCAAAGTTCATGATGCTGGGATAAGGTACCTGCATAACTTACTGCTATTTCATGCATAAAATATGACCTTTGATCCTTGTCAGCACACCATTAGTAGCCACCAATGTCTCCTCTTCTTCTTCTTTTTTTTTTTTTTTTTTTTGAGACAGGTCTCGCTGTGTCACCCAGGCTGGAGTACAGGGGTGCAATCTCAGCTCACTGCAGCCTCGACCTCCCAGGCTCATGCAATCCTCCCACCTCAGCTTCCCAAGTAGTTGGGACCACAGGTGTGTGCCACCATGCCCAGCTATTTCTTTCTTTTTTTGAGAGATGGGGTCTCTCTGTGTTGCCCTCAGAGACCTGGTTGGTCTCTCTAACTCCTGGGCTCAAGCAGTCCACCTGCTCAGCCTCCCAAAGTGTTGGGATTACAGGCGTGAGCCACTGTGCCCAGTCTTCTTAGTTCTAGGGACACATCTCAAGTAAACAGTGTCCATTCCCTGTGGAACCCACCCCAGAAATCCTTCCTCGTCCTAACGTCCCGATACCAGCCTGAAGGTGCTGTGGTCTGCGTGCCCCACTCTCAGGCAGGGGCCTGGTCAGCACCCCACAGGACCACCCGGTGACCACCCAAGGTCCAAGGGCTTCTGAACATCCTGCACATGCCCCAACACCCCCCTGGCCCTGCCACCCACCCCGGCCCTGCCACCCCCATGGCTCCTTAGCATGGATGCTCCCTTAGCATGCACAAGAGGCCTGGACCTGAGGATGCCAAATCATTCCTCTCAGGAAACAGGGCTGTGGCATGTGGACGGGCATGTCACCCGCACAGCCCACGTGGCAGCCAACACACAGGACTGTGCTTTTCCTGTTCAGCCAGGAGGTTCTGAAAGGCAGGGTGGAATTACACACCTGCACAGCCCCTGTGTGTGGGTTGAGGAAATGAATCAGGCTAATTCTAGACCTGCTTAGACGACACCCGCAGAACTGAAGTCCATACCAGCTGGCATCTCAACACAGAACACCCGCCGTCCCCACTCCATGCTCGCTGTCAGGTCGCGGGAAACCTGCATCAGCCTCCCGTCCTAGGGACGAGACGGGGTGTCCGAGGGCTCCAGGGACCATACGGTGCCTCAGGGAACTTTGTCATGGGAACTGGACTGATTTTGCTCCAGGAACCCTGCTCTTCCCCCCGTGCACCCTGCTATGAAAGGCCACGGGGGCTACTTAAACAAATTCCAGAGTCCCTGCCTTTGAAGAGGGAGCTCACCCCAGATTCTGGAGCAGCCTCGCTCTGAGTCCCCACTCCCCCACCTGTGAGCTGAGCTCTAAGTCCCACATCTCCACCTCCGAGAAGATAACAAGAGGCGTGTCTGAGAGGGCTGTGAGGATCCCATTGGGTGTGAAGCCCATAGCACTGTAGGGCACAGCACACGCTGGCCTAAATGGAAAGCAGCATTCAGACATCTAGTTCTGGCCAGAATGAACCAAGTCCTACTGCCTGTGTCTCCCAGCCGCTATGACTGATATCTCTGGACAAGATACAAGAAACAGGCACTGAACCGGGGACACCAGAGATCCACAGCAGCAGGCCCACTGGCTGGAGAGACCGGCGTGCAGAGTCAGCAGCTGGGAGCTGGGTTTATCTCCAGCTCTGGCCTCGGGGACATCTGAGCTATGGGGAAGCAGGGCGGGTGCAGGCCCCCGTCCCAGAGAAGCCAGGGTGTGCTGAGGGCAGAGGGGCGCTCAGGGCAGAGGGGCGCTCAGAGCAGAGGGGGCTGGAGCAGGAATACTTGGCTCTGAGAATGACCAGATGAGTCCAGCCTCACTCCTGAGGGGCCAAAACAGGGCAGCCAGGGCCTCGGAAGCCGGACAGCCAGGGCCCACCTCCCTCGCCATGTGAGACAGACCTGCCATCTGTACCCAGCCAGGCTGAGCACCTGCTTTTGAAAAAGAAAAACTGGCTGGGTCTGGTGTCTCATGCCTGTAATTCCAGCACTTTGGGAGGCTGAAGCGGGAGGACTGCTTGCGTCCAGAAGATTGAGACCAGCCTGGACAACATAGTGAGGCCCTATCTCTACAAAATAAATTTTAAAAATTAGTGAGAATGATGGTACATGCCCGTAGTTCCAGCTACTTGAGAGGCTGAGGTAAGAGGACGGCTTGTGCTCAAGAAGCTGCAGTGAGCCAAAACTGAGCCACTGCACTCCAGCCTGGGAAACAGTGAGACTGTAAATAAATTAATTAATTAATTTAACTAAATAGAAAAATTGTCCAAATGACTTTATTTTTTATTAATTTTTTTTAAGAGACAGGGTCTTGCTCTGTCACTCAGGATGGAGTACAGTGGTACAATCATGGAACACCGTAACCTCGAATTCCTGGCGTCAAATGCTTCTCCTGCCCCGGCCTCCTGAGTAGCTGGGACTACAGGCATGCACAACACCCAGCCTCCAAAAAACATGAACAGGACTTGGCCTTACAAAATAATGTTTCAAATATCCAGGAAACAACCCACAATAAATCAGCCCACCAAGAACCAGGAAATGTTAACGTTCTCAAGGGAATAATCAAAAGACGTCAAACCTGAGATGACCCAGATGTTGATGTTATCAGACAAAGACTTCAAAGTAGTCTTTGGCCGGGCACGGTGGCTCACGCCTGTAATCCCAGCACTTTGGGAGGCTGAGGCAGGTGGATCACGAGGGCAGGAGATCGAGACCATTCTGGCTAACACGGTGAAACCCTGTCCCTACTAAAAATACAAAAAATTAGCCAGGCGCGGTGGCGGGCGCCTGTAGTCCCAGCTACTCAGGAGGCTGAGGCAGGAGAATGGCGTGAACCCGGGAGGCGGAGCTTGCAGTGAGCCAAGATTGCACCACTGCACTCCAGCCCGGGTGACAGAGCGAGACTCTGTCTCAAAACAAACAAACAAAAAACAAAGCAGCTGTTATAACCATGCTCACTGAGACACACTTGAACATCCTTAAAGTTTTCAGGAAAGAAGCTGGGAGTGGTGGCTCATGCCTGTAATCCTAGCACTTTGGGAGGCCGAGGCGGGCAGATTGCCTGAGCTCAGAAGTTCAAGACCAGCCTGGGTAACATGGCAAACCCCTGTCTCTACTTAAAAAAAAAAAAAAAAAAAAAAAAATTAGCCAGGCGTGGTGGCGGGTGCCTGTAATCCCAGCTACTAAGGAGGCTGAGGCACGAGAACTGCTTGAACCCAGGAGGCGGAGGTTGCAGTGAGTCGAGACCACGCCATTGCACTCCAGTCTGGGTAACAGAGTGAGACTCTATCTCAAAAAAGAAAAGAAGTTTTCAGGAAAGAAATGGAAACTATTGGAATCAAAAGGAAAATTTTAAAACTGGAAAGTACAGTATCTGAAATTTAAAAATCACCAGATAGGCTTAGTAGCAGAATGAATCAGATAGAGGAATAGTGAAGTTGAAAATAGGTCAGCAGAAAGAATCTATTCTAAAGAGCAGAGAGAAAGAAATTGTTTTAATGCACAAGAACCTTCTGCTTCTGGGAGGATGGATTAGCTGTGCTTTTCCTACTCCTTCTATTAAGTGAAGCCCTGGACGTCACACATGAAACAAACATAAGAAGACTCTGATGGGCGGAGAAAAGGCAGCTGTTCAGGGCCTGGGATCTGAGAAAGACACACGGCAGCCCCCCGGGGGTTTCCTTTGCCTCGTCTATCTTGGATTTGGAACTGGAGCAGCCTGAAACCTGGAAATGCCAACAGGTACAAACACAGAGCCCCAGTGAAAGCCAACTCAGTCTAGCCAGGGAAGGGGCAGCCTTGCAAAACAGAAAACTTTGCGACAATAACAACCTATCCCAGAAAAAAACGGGCCCAGCCCTCCAACCAAACCCACGTGGCCAACTAGCAGCTTAGACTTCCACCCTTGAGAGGCTGTGAGCAGGCACCCCACAACCTCTGCCAGGGCCATACAGGGGAGGCCACGCGGGAAGCTGGAACCCCCATCAGCACCAGCTGGTAAAAAGCCTCATGCCCACCAGGCATCGGTGGACACAAAGGGGCAGCCCAGCCTGGGCCCCTACCCTGCACTGGCGAGGTGCCCCTTCCTCCTTGCTGGAGTGGAGTAAGAGGAGGCCTGGCGGGGAGTCAGGGCTTTCACCCCACGTGCTGTTAGGGGAGTGCATGTGGGGAGCGGCAAGGAAGCACCTCCACCCCCAGCCAAGGTGGCCTTAGCAGAGGCCTGGCGGGAACTGTACCCCTCCCCAACCCGGCAATAACAAGCAGCCCCTGACTCTGCTGCCAACAAGGCTGAGGGGAACCTGGGCTTCCACCCCCACCTGGCAGTACCAGCTCCCTTCCCTGCTGGAGCAGTGCCAGAGAAACCAGCTAAACAGAAGGTGTAAACGCTGCCCAGTCTTAGAACATACTACAAAACGACCAGTGCTAGGTGAGTCTGGGAAGGAGGGCTGGGCTTTGGTGAAGCTGAGGATGGAGGAAAACATGTCGGGCAGGGAGGGCAGAGGGCACCTGGGGAGGCACAGGGCATGCGGGAGATCATGACGGCTGGGCTGGGCTGGTGAGCACGTGTGCCCCGGGAGCAGGTGGGGGCAGGGCCAGATCGGGGGGAGGTCAGGAATGCAAGCCAGGCCACAGGCACGCATGGGCGAGCAGTGCCTGGAGAACTTTCTAGCAGGGCAGCGTGTCTAAACATCAATGGGGCACACAGGCCGGCTGTCAGGACGGGCCAACGGCACTGGAGAGGGGATTAGTGACCCTCAGGGTGCTCTCCAAACTTCCAATCCCCATCACCCAGGGTTCAGCCACCAGGGTGTTCCCTAAAGAAATTCAACAGGCAGCAGGAGGGGTCGGGAGGGGAAGACCGGGGCCAGCTGGAGGCAGAAGTCATCTGACCCAGTCTGTGGCAAAAAGGGGACCAAGGTCAGCGAGAAAGGAGAGAAGAGGTGTGGGATCCGGACAGCCAAATCGAGAACCCAGCAGAGGTGTGGGATGCGATACAGCCGAATCGAGAACCCAGCAGAGGTGTGGGATCCGGGACAGCTGAATCGAGAACCCAGCAGAGGTGTGGGATCCGGGACAGCTGAATCGAGAACCCAGCAGAGGTGTGGGATCCGGGACAGCTGAATCGAGAACCCAGCAGAGGTGTGGGATCCGGGACAGCTGAATCGAGAACCCAGCAGAGGTGTGGGATCCGGGACAGCTGAATCGAGAACCCAGCAGAGGTGTGGGATCCGGGACAGCTGAATCGAGAACCCAGCAGAGGTGTGGGATCCGGGACAGCTGAATCGAGAACCCAGCAGAGGTGTGGGATCCGGGACAGCTGAATCGAGAACCCAGCAGAGGTGTGGGATCCGGGACAGCTGAATCGAGAACCCAGCAGAGGTGTGGGATCCGATACAGCCGAATCGAGAACCCAGCAGAGGTGTGGGATCCGGACAGCCGAATCGAGAACCCAGCAGAGGTGTGGGATCCGGGACAGCTGAAGAATCAAGAACCCAGCAGGCGGTGAGGGTGGGCCACTGGCCTAGGAGAGAGGCCGAGTAGCTGGAGCTTGTGTGCAGGTGACAGGCTGGCTGCCTCCAGGACAGAGGACAACTCGTGCCCGGAAGTCCACGCTGGGCTGATCGCTGAAGCCATTAAGTTGAGATGTATCCTGGACCAGCTACAGGTTCCTGAGATAACCCTCAAAAGGCAGGACTCAGCTGCATTTCTCATAGAAAACGCTGCTATGCAAAAATCTAGACTGTTAGGAAGAAAATAAATTGGGTGGGGGAACGGGAAGTAAAACACATTAGGAGTTTCTTAAACACACAGAAAGTGTATCTTCTCGAGTATGAAAGTTTCTTAAATACTGGTGGTTTAATTTCTCTGGGATAGATAATCAAAAATGGAATTGCTGGGTCAAAGGATATAACTTTTTTTTTTTTTTACAGTTTGAAAACACTGCCAGATTACTTTCCAAAAACAGCCTAGCAGTTCCCACTCCCATCCACTGGGTCTGCCAGCCCAGAAGCGTCCTGAAACTTCCTCAGCACAGAGCTGTGCTTTCGCCCTTCCCTATCCATTGCTGGGTGAGAGCAGCATCTCATCATTGCCTTGGGTCAGTATCTACTCAGACGCTCAGCATCCACTTCCGAATGTTTTCTTCTGTGAATCGCCTACTTATATCCATTGCCATTTGTCTAATGGATTGTCTGCCTTTTTCCTATCAATTTTCATGTAAGTTTAAAATGTTTAAAAAATGTTAACCTGGCCGGGCGCGGTGGCTCACGCCTGTAATCCCAGCACTTCAGGAGGTCAAGGAGGGAGGATCACGAGGTCAGGAGATTGAGACCATCCTGGCTAACACAGTGAAACCCCGTCTCTATCAAAAATACAAAAAATTAGCCAGGCGCGGTGGTGGGTGCCTGTAGTCCCAGCTACTCGGGAGGCTGAGGCAGGTGAATGGCATGAACCCGGGAGGCACAGCTTGCAGTGAGTCGAGATCGCGCCACTGCATTCCAGCCTGGGCGACAGAGTGAGACTCTGTCTCAAAAAAAAAAAAAAAAAAAAAATTGTAACCCTTTTTCTATCCTGTTTGTTGCAAATATCACCCCCATCATTTTTTATTTTTATTTTATTATTATTATTATTATTTGAGATGGAGTCTCACTGTGTTGCCCAGGCTGGAGTGCAGTGGTGCAATCTCAGCTCACTGCAACCTCCGCCTCCCAGGTTCAAGAGATTCTCGTGCCTCAGCCTCCCAAGTGGCTGGGATTATAGGCACACGCCAACATGCCTGGCTAATTTTTGTATTTTTAGTAGAGACAGGGTTTCACCATGTTGGGCAGGCTGGTCATGAACTCCTGACATCAAGTGATCCACCCTCCTCGGCCTCCCAAAGTGCTGGGATTACAGGTGTGAGCCACCGCACCCGGCCCTCATCATTTTTTTTAATTTATGGTATCTTACAAAAGAAATTTTAAAATTATTTAGTCAAATAATCTAGCTTTTTCTTTATTCTTTCTGGATTCCATCTCAGTTAGGAGAGCCTTTTCCCATTCCAATATTATAAACTGTCCTCTATTTTCTTGTAAGAATTTACAGCCAGGTGTGGTGGCTAACGCCCGTAATCCCAGCACTTTGGGAGGCCGAGGCGGGCGGATCATCTGAGGTCAGGAGTTCGAGATTAGCCTGGCCAACATGGTGAAACCCTGTCACTACTAAAAATACAAAAATTAGCTGGTGGCAGGTGCCCGTAATCCCAGCTACTCAGGAGGCTAAGGCAGGAGAACCACTTGAACCCGGGAGGTGGAGGTTGCAGTGAGACGAGATCTTGCCACTTCACTCCAGCCTGGGAAACAGAGGAAGACTCCAAAAATATAATAAAATATGTTATATATATATGTATATATATATATATATATACATTTTCCTATAATTCAGCTTTCTACTCTTAAATATGCACCCAAGAGGAGCAAAAGCACAGCCCCTAAAGGGTCAGGGTGTCTTTATCCACATAGTCAAGGTGAATGGACTGGAAACTGTCCAGAAGCCCATCAGCAGGTGAACGGATACACTAGTGCACCCACACAATGCAATATGACTTAGTAACCAGAAAGAAGGAACCGCTGACATGATGAATCTTAAAAAAAACAAAATGAGATAAAGCGGCCGGGCACAAAGAAGTGCACATGGCATGATTCCATTTACATGAAACTCTATTAGCATCGCGCCCGCCCCTGGTGAGAAAACAGCCCAGGGCCCAGGAGAAGGTTCTGGGCTGCTGCTATCCGGGTGATGTTTACACAGGTGCGCACGATTATCAAAATTTAACCAACTATGTGCCTTAAAATGTCTGAGTTTTATTGCACACAATTATCAAAATTTAACCAACTATGTGCCTTAAAATGTCTGAGTTTTATTGCATGCAATTTAGACCTTGATAAAGTCAATTTTTAAAAATCATGTCTTAGGAGAGGAATTAGTAGCGTGGAAAACACTCTGCAGTATATTTTCTCAGCTTTTCTTTCATGCATATTTACATATATACAAATACCAAATATTAATCACATCTAAGTCGAAGAGTGACTTTTTGTGTATGGTTTTCTGTGTTTTCTAGATATTATTAAATCAACATGACTTACTTTTGTAAGCAGGAAAAACATTTTTTTTAAGTATCTGTGGCATGCCCATGTTTTGCCAGGCACTTTGCAGGGTGTGCTGAGGACACGCTTTATAAATACAGCACTGACCTGCCCAACGAGTTCACCACCAGCCTGGGACATCCCAAGTGGGGTTGGTGGAAGGAAGGGGAAGATCCTTCCACAAAGGTAGAGCCTGGGCAGTAGCCCCCTCACCCCCAACACACACACACACACACACACACACACACACACACACACTCTTCCCATTCCCAACTCTAAAGGAATAAATGCAGGGTTTATCTAAGTGTGTTTTGCGACAGTCAGGGGAAATAACCCAGATATCAACGCAGTGTTTCCAGTTCAACGAGCATGACCCACTTCGAGTTCCTGTTTTCGTCCTGCCCTACTTCCCACCAGGCTGGCGGCCCAGGGCACTTGCTGTTGCAGCTTCCTCAGGTTCAGACCTCACCCAGGCCCAGGAAGCTGCAGCGATCCAAATTGCTAGTCCTTGTCTTTGCTCTTGTACAGTCAGTCACTGTCCCAGCATGATAACCCACTGAGGAAAGTGCACGTGCCTGGGTTCAAAGCCAGCTCCCTCTGTACATCACTGCCTCTGGGCCCAGTCAATTCCCACTCCTACTGTCCACATCTGAAATAGGGGTGATGCTACGGAGAAAACAAAGGAGTCGGAATAACTAAGCGGCCACCCCAGCAGGGCACACACAGTGGCCTTGGCTTTGTCTTTAGCCCATCGGTCACCTGGAGCTCCAGGGCTGCTCCTGCCTCATCTCACAGGTCCTCCTAGGGCCAGTTTTTGCACAATTCTCCACCTCTCATCATTCTTCAACCTAATCAATCCCAGTGTGCCCAGATACATCTGGGGGAGTGGAGAGGGCTGGGCAATGCCACCTTGCTGACCAAATTAAATGTCCTGTGAGCTGGTTCACATTCTCCTGCCCTACTATGGCCCTACTGACCTCAAGCATAGAAGAATCAAACCTGGGCCTGATTCCTTTTGGGGACTGTAAAGTTATGAGAAAAAAACTAGAGACAGCGTGGCTGTGTTTCTGAACTCATTCACAACTTAGCGTTTCCCAACTTGTTGATGTTTTCCCATTGTGTGGGAGAGCACTCCTGGGTGGAGAGGGCAGGCTGCTTCCTGGAGGAAGCCCACCAGCCAGGGCCACCAGCCAGGGCCACCAGCCAGGGCCCCACCATCCATGGCCCCACAAACCAGGGCCCTCCCTCTCCAAGAGGGACCAAGCTCCCGGCAGGCCAGTCAGGCAGCTCAGGATGAACCTGCACAAAAGCACCTTGGCTTAGCAAGAGTGAAGCAATAAGCATGCCAAGAGGCAAACCCCAGCAGGCTGGACAAAAGCAGATGCCACACCACACCAAGCCCTGACCCGGGCGACCAGAAACCATAATGGGAGCCGGCTGGGGACGCCAAGGCAGAAAGCAGTGATGACTGACCTCCCACACAGATGCCCTGTAAGGTGGGGTCTGGCGTCTCTGCGGCCGCTGGAGCCCGAGGGAGGCCTTACAGCCCAGTGGCTACAAGCACAGCAGCTAATTGGGCCAGTCACTTCCAGTCCCTGCAGATCGGCCCCTGCATCCCCAGGACGGGAGCAGCTGCCCCTCAGGAACCCATCCGGTTTGAAGCCCAGTGGCCCGCACTTAGGAAGCGCTTGGGGGAGGCAGTCATCTTCCTGAAGCCTAGGGATTTACAACAAAGTACAAACCCTTCGGGCCCAGGCCAGGCATCTGTTCTCCTTGTGTGTGGGCCCTGGTAGGTGATATTTGGGGTGTGACATTTCTACCAAAGGGGACATGAGGAATACCTTAGGAAAGTCAAGTCTCAGATGCCCAGCCACAGATAGGTAACCCCAGGGCTGGAAACCAAGTGTTGGTCATGGGTCTGAGACCACCCCTCCACCTTGGCCCCACCTAACGTTCAACTCTGTCCCCACCAGCACCCAACCCACAGATCCTCACAGCTCAGCACCAGAAAGCGCCCGGAAGAACTCCTGACCTCAACTGCCCACAGGGTCTAAAGGTGTCATCCCAGGCTCCGAATATCCACCAGAGAATCTTGGCCTCCACCACACCCACCCCAATCTGCCCACAGGGTCTAAAGGTGTCATTCCGGCTCCGCACATCCACCATGAATCCTGGCCTCTGCCACACCCACCCCAATAATTAAAAAGAAAAAAGACTGGGCATGGTGGCTCACACCTGTAATCCCAGCACTTTGAGAGGCCGAGGTGGGCGGATCACCTGAGGTCAGGAATTCAAGACCAGCCTGGCCAACATGGTGAAACCCCATCTCTACTAAAAATACAAAAATTAGCCGGGTGTGGTAGCGGGCTCCTGTAATCCCAGCTACTCCGAGGCTGAGGCAGGGAGAATTGCTTAAACCCAGGAGGGGGAGGTGCAGTGAGCCAAGATCGTGGCATTGAACTCCAGCCTGGGCAACAGAGCAACACTCCGACTCAAAAAAAAAAACAAACAAAAACAAACAAAAAACAAAAACAAACCCTCTGTCCTCCTGCGGGGCTTTCTCTTCTAGTAAACAGCAGCTCCAACAGACCTCCTTCCCGTGCTCAGTCCCTTCACATCCAACCCCGCCCACCTCCATCTCCCATCTGGACAGGGCCAAAGCCTCTGCATCACAGCACCCATCCCTCCTCTGGGTCCTCCACGCAGAGGCCACGAGATCCCCGGAAAATGCTAAGTTGGATAAGGCCCTCCAGGGGCTCCCACTCTACTCACTCAGGTCCCCATCTCAGCCTGTAAGGCTGCAGGAGACCTGGGCCCCAATCTCCCTACCCCATCTCCCTTCACTCCTGCCACACTGGCCTCCTGCTGGTCTCAGGGCCTTATACTCGCGGCTCTTCCTGCCTGGATGGATCTGTCCCTGGAATGCAGAGCCCTCGGTCTCTCCAGGTCTCTGGTAAAAGCCACCGTGTAAGTGAGGGCTGCTGAGACCACCAGGTACCAGACAGTGACCTGCCCCCACCTGCACAACCCTGCCCCCTACCCTGCGGGCTCTGTCCTCAGTGCCCAGCTCCATCAGACACTTGTCTCTGTGTGCCCTGTCTCTCTCTCTAAGGGAAAAAGCTCTGCTGCAGCAGCGACTGTGTCACACATGTTGGCCCCCGTCCCCAGCAGGCACACAATAAAAACTTGCCAAAGAGGGCATGAATGAAATGGAACACACCGCTACCACCCAGCCTGGGTCTCCCGTGCCGCCAACACCTCCCCCTTCTCACTGTCCAGACCTGAGCTGCTGCAATCCTCCCACTGCCCCAGAGTGTGGAAGGGCACCTCTTTATAAGCCTCTGCCAACCTCTCTGCCACCAGACAGCTCTGCCCTAGAGCCTTGAGGTGGCTGTCCCTCCTCGGCACCGCGGCCCTCCAGGGTGGGCTGTGCGTCCTCCATGTTTACCAAAGTCACTCTTCTCCTCATCCGGAGGGCCTCTGCGGGGCAAGTGGCCAACCCGTGGCACCGAAACCAATTCCCCCATCCCGAGCAGGGAGCACACCCCACAGAAAGTCAGGGGCCCCTTCTTTAACTTCTTAACAGGAAGTCCTCACCCTGCAAGGGCGCCTCTCAGGTTTCGAATCCCTGCTAAAGAAAAGCATCTGTTCTTGGATTAAACTGTAATGCGCGTGGTGGGGAGCGCCTGGCACCCCCCCTTAGGATCCATCCACAGTCCGTCTTGTCCAGAGGTGCCCTGCGGACAGACCGCACCGGGGGCCACGACCCCGCGCCCGCGCCCCGGGTCCCACCTCCCCGCGGGGATGGGGCGCCGGCCTCCCCTCCACTGCGCGGCGCTTTGTCCTCCGGTTCCCGGAGCAGACGGCGGCGCCCAGCCCGGCCCCTGGCCCCGGCCTCCCTCCCGCCTGCCCCGACCCCTCCCTGGCGCCTGCGCTCCCAGGGCCCCCCGCCTTACCACGGCCGCTCGCTCCCTGCACCCGGTCCCCCCAGCCGGGTCCCCCACGCCGCCCCCGCTCCCTGGCCAGGTCCGGCCGAACCCGGGCGGCGGCGACACTCACCCGCGCCGGGGGTGCCGGCTCCGGGCCCCGGGCTTCGCCACCAGCGCAGCAGAGCCCGCGCGGGCTCCAGGCTCACGGCGCAGCGCTGCTGCTTTACCCACAGCACTGAGTGCAGCGGCTCCGCCGCCCCCGTCGCCCCCATCTCCGCCGGCGGGCTCGTCCGCCAGGCTGGGGGCGCGCGGACGCCGAGGTGCGCCGGACCGTTAGCGGCCCCTGCAGTGGCCCGGGCGGCGGGCTGCGGGAGGCGGGCTGCGGGAGGCGGCGCTGCGTCACCCCGTACGCGGGCGGCGGGGACCGCGGAGGGGACGGGCGGGGCGGGGGCGAGGAGGAGGAGTGGGTAGAGGAGGGGCCGGGAGCCGGGGAGAGGCGGGGGGGACCCGAGAAGGGGAGAAGAGGGCGGAGGAGGGGGCCGGGATGGGGCTGGCCGCGGCCAGGGCGCTGGGGCCGGGAGACGGCTGCCTTTCTCTCCTCTCCTCTCCGGCGGGTGCCGGGTGCTGAATCTGGCGTTCCCGCGACCGGTCGGGACTCAGTGGCGCCTTCCGCGCGGCCCTCCGTTCAGGCGGGGTCCGGGCGGCGCGGAAATGCAGTCCTGGCGATCGGGCGCGGGCGGGGGGAGGGGGGCGGGCCTGGATGGGGGCGCCACGGGCGGCGTGACCTTGGGCGGCGGGTGCCCTCTACGATCCTGAAGCCACAGAGCAGACAGCTGAGGCCTGAAGCCACAGAGCAGACAGCTGAGCACGCGCCCCTGAGCTGGCCCTAGGAACAGGAGCCTGGGCCCCAGACTTGGAGAGACATGGCCCCTGTGGCCCCAATTCACCGCCTCCCCAGGAAGGCCTCCCTGACCCCCCAGCTGAAGGAATCACCAGCCTGCAGGGACTCCAGCCCTGCTTCAGAGCACGCCCTGCCCCTTCATGCAAGCTCCAGTCTCTGCGCCCGCAGTGCCTAACACAGCCCCATAGGAAGCAGCCACAACCTGGTTCAGAGGGCACATCCCTCCCTGATTTATCAGTGAAGACTGTGCTCACAGAGGTTAAGTCACTTGCTCAAGAGCACAAGGCTCCAGTGTGGCAGAGCCTAGGCTCACACTGACGCTGTCTGGATGTGACACTGAGGTCTGAAGTCTGCCCCTCCCCTCGGCTCCCCTGCCCTGCCCTGCTGCTGCAGACAGAGGTGGGGTGGGCCAGGTCCACGTGGCCTTGCTGTTGTGCCTGGCACCAGGTGGCCGCATGTACAGGTCTTACCCCACCAGTTCCTTGTGACTGTCTATAGGGCGGGAACCAGCCATGAATCATTCCTCCCTGGGAGCCCAGCCCCTGTTCAGGCCATGCAGTGAAGGCCCCAGGACAGTCCTGCAGCCACTGTGGGCCCAGTCAGAGTCCTAGCAGGCAGTACCTGATAGTGGCACACAGTGGGGTGTGCAGCAGCAAGGCCTGCCCAGCCTCCTCCCTCCCACAGCTGCCGCTTTGAGGCCTGGGAAATGTGGATCTGAAACCTACTTGCAAAGAAAAGCTCATGCCAGTGGCAGGAGGGTGCTGCTGTGTGTGAAGAGGGTTGGCAGGCAAGGGTGGCATGGGCAGGGGCCCGGGAGCACCAGCGTCCCTGCTGGGGACCTCTTCCCTGGGCCTCCCTGTGCTCAGGCTCCCCCTGCCCCTCCCGGCGTATTCACGTTGCTGTCCTCTGGCTGCACGCCTCGGCTTAAAATCCTGCAGCCAGAGTGGGGGGCCCAGAGAGGACTCAGAATTGCTTAGGCCCCCGAAGGAGCTCCATTGGGGGAGACAGCAACATCAGTTACAAAACACACAGGAGATTCAATGAGGCTGTTAGGGTAGGCCCTCATCCAACGCATCCTTACAAGAAGAGGAAATGTTGACCGGGTTCTGTGGCTCACACCTGTAATCCCAGTACTTTGGGAGGCTGAAGCGAGTGGATCACCTGAAGTCAGGCGTTGGAGACCATCCTGGTCAACATGGTGAAACCCTGTCTCTACTAAAAATACAAAAATTAGCTGGGTGTGGTGGTGCGCTCCTGAATCCCAGCTACTCCGGAAGCTGAGGCAGGAAAATTGCTTGAACCCAGGAGGCGGAGGTTGCGGTGAGCTGAGATTGCGCCATTGCACTCCAGCCTGGGTGATGAGAGCGAAACTCCGTCTCAAAAAAAAAGAAGAGGAAATGTGGACACACACAGACCCCCGAGGCGTGTGTACACAGGGGTGTCCATGGGAAGGGGCAACAAAAGAGAGTGACCTCCAGGAGGCCAACCCTGTGGGCTTGGACCTTGACCTCAGACTTCCAGCCTCTGCGGACTGTTCATGGGAGACGACAGATTGCTGTTGTTGAAGCCACCCAGTCCGTGATATTTTGTTATGGCAGCTGGAGCAGACCCAGGGGACCTGTAGTCCTAGGATGGGCTGGGGAGGGGCCTGGCCACTGCAGGGCCCCATGCTCATGCTCAGGGAGAGAGGGTGATGTCACGAAGCCCGGTTTCCAGAAGATGCACGTCCTGCAGTTGAGTTGCATGGGAGAGGGGTTGGGTGGGGGTCAGGCCCTGTGTGGGGCCAGGGCCGTGACTCTGGGGACAGCACTGGAGGGATGGGAGGAAAGAGCACCTCCACCCCAGAGCAGCCGTCAGGTCCCTGCTGTGTGTCAGACCCAGGGGGCCCTTCAGGAGCTGGCTGCGAAGGCCACAGGAGCTTTGAAAATGTAGACGAGGCCAGCCCTGGCTGCCTGAGGACCTCCCGGTACCTCACCCATCTCTTCCCTGGCAGGCACACCTTTCCCACCTTAGGCCCTGCCCAAAATGCCCTTCCCACACGTCTGCCTGGGAGGCCCCCCACTCACCTTCTCCTTCAACCCACATCTTGTTTCTTCATGCCACAGAGTCCCCTGGCAGCTCACTGCATGGCACTCCACCCCCAGCTGCCACAGGGCCTCACTTCTCCTTGTGGCACTTCAGAACAATTAATGCCCCAACCTGTTGCTAGCCTGCTGTGTACATGGCTGGTTTCAGCTCTGCACAGGGCCCTGAGCTGCCAGGTAGGCCAGAGAGCATGGGCTCAGCCCCAGCAGCCTGGAGTTCTGGTCCTAATTAGTCAGGCCCTGACCTGCCACCTGACCCTGTCTCGTGTCCAGTCTGCAGGCTTGGGCTGCTGCCTGGTGGCCTGATGGCCCTGGGGCCTGCTAAGCCAGATATCCTGCCCAGCGGCGGCCAGCACTCATTCCCCTGGGCAGCCAGGTTGTCCCACCCATGGGCCACCTGGCTCCTGAGGTTCTGTCTAAGCTGGTCCAACCCCATACCCACAAGTGTCCCAACCACTGGGTCATCCATACCATGGGCCCCGGCCCCTCCTGTCCACGGAGCCCTGGCCACCAGCAGGAGCCTGGCACCAGCAGCCCCGTCTAGCATGGTCCCCTCCATGGCCTCTGATCTATTCTTCCCTTCTCTTCCTGGGCCCCTGGCCTTGTTTGCTGTGCCAGTCCTTTCAGCTTATCTCCCGAGACTCCCTGTCTCGTGAAGTCAGCACCACCATCTGACATCAAAAACTCCAATGCTGGGTTGGGGTGGGAGGATCCCGGCACCAGCTGTACATGGGCTGCCAGGAATGCCATCCTCTGCCCTCCACCCTCAGCCCTCCACCCTCAAGGAGAAGCCTCCCACGCTCCTCTTCAAGGCTGACTGCCTTAAAAAGGAGAATCCGAGGCTTCTCCTTAAGGGTCTGGAAGAAATGTCTTGGGCCCCAAGAGGCCCAGATATTTGGAGAGTAAGCTGATCATTACAAAACACACATCCCTACGTTCCCACGTGATCCAGACAATAGCCCCGGAAATGGGTATTATTTACCCCTTTTTACAGGCGTGAAAACTAAGACCCACAAAACTAACCTGGCCTGCTCCGGTTGTACAGAAAGGTAATTAGATGGTTTGCGGGGGCACTCCAGGCTCGCCTGCCCCAGGCTTTGGATTCTCCCTGCCATAGGAGAGTCTGAAATGTGGGAACCGTGGATGACACAAGCTCCAGGCTTCAGCCTCAGCGGGCACTGCTCCCTGGGCACTAGGGCGGGCCAGTCTGTTCCACCCTCCAGGACGTGCAGTACTGTCCTGCCTCAGCTTCTCTTACAGGAAGACAGTGCTGCCCTGCTCATCCTCAACCTGCCCATCTAGGGAAGACAGACTTAGAGCCTGGGCTGAAGTGGAGGATGGCCCTCAGGGGGCAGTGGAACCAAGCTAAAAGGCTAGGGAGGTGAGGCTAGCCTGGGATAGTTCCAAAGGCAGCCAGGGATCAGGACTGTTCACACCCCTGGAGGGCCAGAGGGCCATCACACCCAGGGGGAGGCCTCCAAAGGCTGGGCTTGGTTTTGGCCTAAACCCTGCAGGTTCCCGCCCGGGTGACCTGCCTCTGTTGGGCACCAATAGGATGTCTGTCACTCTGCTTAGCATTAGCACATTTCACCCTCAAGGTGATACTACCCTACTACAGATAAGGAAACTGAGTCCCAGAGAGGCTAGAGGAGCAGGCCAGGGTTATCCAGCGGGCCAGGGGCAGAACTGGGAATGAACCCAGGACTGCCAGACTCTGAAGCCCTCCCTCTTCACTGCCTTGCACCCTGTTGGCCATGTTCGGGGTTTCCACTCCAAACCGAAAATGCCCTGAGAGCAAGCCAGCTTACCAGCACCCAGGGGAGGGTGTGCACCTGCCTCTTCTGGTGTCTTCAATAAGGTGTCCATTTCTCACTGATGCAATGTGGCCTTGACTCATCCGGGTACTGGAGGCACAGCAATGTCCAGCCCTGGGAGTTTGGGGGAAGAGTTACCCCAAGAGGCCCCCATCCTGGTGACATCTGTGACCCCGCACGGGGCCCAGCTGAATGGCTTTTGAACACTCTGGTGGGGTGGAGTGAGATGACTGGGCAGACGGGACCTGGAGCCCAGGCTGTGAGGACACAGCCAGAGGCCATGAGTGCTCAGGAGTGCCATAAACTGTGATTTCGAGACTAAGGCCAGGCTAAATAGCTTGCTGGGTGTGTCTTGTTTGCCTTTTTATATTTGAGGCCTATAAAAAAATAGTGAGAAAATAGCAAGATGCCCAGGAGACAGGTGATCTGATTCAGCCAGGGGGTGGGAGGTGGAGGCACCAGTCACTCCCCCTAGCCAGGGACTGGAGGCAGGCAGGTCTGGGGACAAGAGGATGAGGGATGGGGCCACATTTGGAGCCTGGCGCACTGAGAGTAAAAGAAGAAAACCTGCTCCAACAAACCCATGAAATTGAAAATAACACCACCTGGAGGCGTGTGCAGAGGGTATGGCCCGGGCACGGTGGCTCACACCTGTAATCCCAGCAGTTTGGGAGACCAAGGCAGGTGGATCATGAGGTCAGGAGATCGAGACCATTCTGGCTAACACGGTGAAACCCGTCTCTACTAAAAATACAAAAAATTAGCCAGGTGTGGTGGCGGGCGCCTGTAGTCCCAGCTACTCGGGAGGCTGAGGCAGGAGAATGGCGTGAACCCAGGAGGCGGAGCTTACAGTGAGCCAAGATCGCGCCACTGCACTCCAGCCTGTGAAACAGAGTGAGACTCCGTCTCAAAAAAAAAAAAAAAAAGAGTGGGTATAGTGGGTATGATGGCCTGACGTGGTGGCTCATGCCCGTAATCCCAGCATTTTACTAGGCCCTAGGTGGGTGGATCACCTGAGGTCAGGAGTTCAAAACCAGCCTGGCCAACATGGTGAAACCCCATTTCTACTAAAAGTACAAAAAAATTAGCAGGGTGTGGTGGCGGCTCATGCCTATAATACCAGCACTTTGGGAGGCTGAGGCGGGTGGATCACCTGAGGTCAAGAGTTCAAGACCAGCCTGACCAACATGGTGAAACCCTGTCTCTACTAAAAATACAAAAAATTAGCCGGGCATGGTGGTGGGTGCCTGTAATCCCAGCTACTCGGGAAGCTGAGGCAGGAGCCTCGCTTGAACCCAGGAGATGGAGGTTGCAGTGAGCCGAGATTGTGCCATCGCACTCCAGCCTGGGCGACAAGAGCAAAACTCCATCTCCAAAAAAAAAAAAAAAAAAAAAAAAAAAGGCAACAATAGGGGCATATGTCATATGTTGTCAGGACCTTCTGAGGCTGTGTCATGAGCATGTCCATAAACAAAAAATTTTTTATTTATTTTTTGAAACAAAGTCTTGCTCTGTCGCCCAGGCTAGAGTGCAGTAGCACAATCTCAGCTCACTGCAACCTCTGCCTCCTGGGCTCAAATGATTCTCCTGTCTCAGCCTCCCGAGTAGCTGGGATTACAGGCACCCACCACCATGCCCAGCTAATTTTTTGTATTTTTAGTAGAGATGGGGTTTTGCCATGTTGGCCAGGCTAGTTTCGAACTCCTGACCTCAGGTGATCCGCCTGCCTCAGCCTCCCAAAGCGCTGGGATTACAGGCGTGCGCCACCGCGTCCGGCCAAAAAATTTTTTTAAAGGTAATGATAGATATATCGTCATACAGATTGATGAATACATAACAGCATTGTGTATATTCACAGGCCCCGAACAGCAAAGACACAAAACCATAAAGGAATGGACATGAATGCAACCGTGCATGGGAGGGCTTGGCAGATGCATTGGGATCCCAGCACAGCCAGGGCAGAGGCCAGGAACCACACCTTAGTGCACAGAGGCCCAAGGCTCAAAGTCCAGGGTGCTGTGCTCACCCAGGATGCAGGAGTAGGCAGTCACCACATGGGATCCACGGCCCCAGGTCAGTGGTAAGGCAGGGGAGAGTCTCGTGAAGGGAGGGACCAAGGTAACGGGGTCAGAGAAAGTTGCTGACCAGTGGTGGCCAGGCCAGGCCACATATCCAAGGCCTGTCATCCAGGCTTTGTTCTGTTAATAACAGCTTTATTGAAATATGGCCGGGCGCGGTGGCTCACGCTTGTAATCCCAGCACTTTGGGAGGTTGAGGCAGGAGGATCTCTTGAGGTCAAGAGTTCAAGACCAGCCTGGCCAACATAGCAAAACCCTGTCTCTACTAAAAATACAAAAATTAGCCGGGCATGGTGGCCCGTGCCTGTAATCCCAGCTACTTGGGAGGCGGAGGCATGAGAATTGCTTGAACCCGGGAGGCGGAGGTTCCAGTGAGCCAAGATCACGCCATTGCACTCCAGCCTGGGCGACAGAGTGAGATTGCGTCTCAAAATAAATAAATAAATAAAATAAAATAAAAATAAGTAAATATAATTCACATACAATTCACTCATTTAAAATGTACAGGTCACTGCTAATGAGTATATTTACGAAGTAATACAACCATCACTAAAATCAATTTTAAAACATTTCCATTACCCATAAAGAAACCCTATACCCATTAGCCCTCACTTTCCACACCTCCCTTCCACCTGCCTCGGCCATTAATCTACCTTCTATCTCTGTGGATGTTTTTACAGTTCATCCATGTTGTACATATAGTCTTTTATTTTATTTTATTTTATTTATTTATTTATTTTTAGAGGGAGTCTCGCTCTGTCGCCCAGGCTGGAGTGCAGTGGTGTGATCTTGGCTCACTGCAAGGTTCGCCTCCCAGGTTCACGCCATTCTCCTGCCTCTGCCTCCTGAGTAGCTGGGACTACAGGCGCCCGCCACCACGCCCGGCTAGTTTTTTTTTTGTATTTTTAGTAGAGAAGGGGTTTCACTGTGTTAGCCAGGATGGTCTCGATCTCCTGACCTCATGATCCACCTGCCTCGGCTTCCCAAAGTGCTGGGATTACAGGCGTGAGCCACCGCGCCAGGCCACGTATATTTTTATATATGTACACCTGAGGTCAGGAGTTCGAGACCAGCCTGGCCAACATGGTGAAACCCTGTCTCTACTAAAAATACAAAAATTAGCCAGGTGTGGTAGTGGGCACCTGTAATCCCAGCTACTCAGGAAGCTGAAGCAGGAGAATTGCTTGAACTCAGGAGGTGGAGGTTGCAGTGAGCCAAACTCGCGCCACTGCACTCCAGCCTGGGCGTCAGAGCAAGACTCCGTCTCAAAATAAAATAAAATAAAATAAAAAACTGGTGAAAATGGTAAATTTTATGTTCTGTGTACTTTACCGAAATGAAAGATTAATTTTTAGGGTGACTGCCCACGCAGGAGGTTAGGGGGTATCCCAGATGGGCCATGACTGCAGGGGTGGAAACAGATGGATTTGGATCAAGGTGGTCAAAAAGCAGAAACGATGGGATGCAGTGATTGACAGGATGTAGGGTGAGAGGAAACGGTCTAGAATGACCCCCAGTACTCTCCCTTGTCTGGGGGGATGGGTGCCTGTCATTCGGGTGGGAACACGAGCAAGGAGCATCCCACGGTGTCTGTGGGGTTTTGTGGTGGGGTCTGGAGGTCATTCCTTGGTGAATAGATGGGAGTGGATCTGCTTGAAGCAAGGAGGGGAGGGGACCAGGACCAGGGAGCCCCATGTCCTTGATTATCAGGGACAATCCTAGTCTCTATCTACTGTGCTATCTTCATTGCTGCTGGTGCTTCTGTTCACTTGCTGGAGTAGCCCTGCTGTGGGATTAGTAATCTGGTCATCCACCAACACTCAAAGGCAGGGCAGCGAACAGGTGACCTCATTTAGACCCTGAGCAGAAACAGAACAGCTTCAAGTGGAGCCCATGAAGGAAACGGAGATGGCCCAGCCAGAGAGGCAGGAGGCAAGCAGGGCTCACAGCACCCCAGGGAAGGCGGAGAGAGGGAGGCATGGTCCTGTGGAGCCCCAGCTCCACCTGCACTCACTGGGAGCCTTCGCCTCACCTGTTGGAGCCTCAGTTTTCTCTCACCTGTGAAACGAGGATAATGATCACAGAACAGAGTGGCTGAGGACTCAAGATTCAAGTCCAAACTGCGAGGAAGGGCGGTGAGATCTTGGGCCAGGGTTTCCTAGGACGGCACTGTGGACATTTGGAGCCGCATCACTCTTGGTGGCAGGGACCGTCCTGTGTACTGCAGGATGTGCAGCGGCAACTCTGGCCTTCACCCAGAGACAACCCAAAGTATCCCCTAGACATTGCCAAATCCCCCATGAGAACCTCCCCCTTCCAGAAATCACTCGATTTCTATGTGCTTTGGTTTCTTCCTCTGTAAGTGCAGATACTAAAACCAACCTCATGGGATGTTATGAGGGTTAAATAGTACCGTAAATGCAAAGCGCTTGGCATAATAAGGGCTCATTAAATGTTAGTTCATAAAATCAGAGCGAGCAGCCCTGGCTGACTGTTGAGCCCAGCGTCTGGGGTACTGTCGGCGCTCACTCGGTGGCGGCTGTGGTCATGTTTCTGAGGCTGGTCTGTGCCCAGCGATCAAGAGACCAAAGTGGGGGAGAAAGCCTCAGGGGCTACCTCTGGAGGGACTTCTGTCCCCAGGCAGCAGCCAGAGGCACTTGGAGGGCTGTACTCCCCACTCAGGGCCTTGCTGATGCTAAGGGGCAGAGGGGATCCCTGCTGGACTCTCCAGCCCCTGTGCTGCACGCTTCCTTCCTATCCCGGCAGGACCAAGCCGCTGGGTCTGAGTTTTGGGGCTCTGGGAAGTGGGCTCCTGTGACTGCCATGCACTCCCCACAGGGGGAGACACACCCAGACATCCCTGGGCTGTCCTCTGGTGACCAAATCCCCCTGGTTTGCTGGACTTTCCTAGTTTAGCGCTTCAAGTCCCACGTCCCGGGAAACCTTTCACTTTTAGGAGGTGGATAGCTCAAGTTGTCCCGATTCCAGGTTGTACAGCCTACCCCAGGGATGGGCTAGGCCAGCTGCACCCTGGACCCTGAGCTCTCCTTGCTGGGTTCATCTCAGGTGGCACTGGGAGGTGACCTCATTTAGACCCTGAGCAGAAATAGAACAGCAGCGCCAAACAGCAGCGCCAATTAGCAGCTGCTCGGGAGCCAAGGGCATGTGGATCTGCTCCAGCCTCTCCGCAGAGGGATGTTTGTGGGATACGGAAAATTCCATGTGCAATCTTCTTCCATGGAGAGGAGGGGTTGTGAGGATGCCCCCTCCCTTGGGGATGCACCCAGTTTTGCTTCTTGCTTGTCCACGCGTCAAGGGTGAGAGCATTTGGGGCTGGGAGGCACAGACCCTCAGAGATGCTGATTCATTGCATTTGAGGCAGGATGGTGTGAGAATCCACACTTTTCGCACCCTCCTCAGGGGATCTGGATGCAGGTGGTCCTTTTGATGCACAGTGAGATACAGTAGGGACCTGCCTTGCTCTGACCCAGGGTCAGGGGCCCAGGCCCTGAATCCACTTTGCACCTGGGCCTGGGTGGTCACCTGCTCACTGGCCACAGCCCCCAGAGGACAGCTGAGAGATAGATGCCCAGATGGAGCCTAGCACAGAGCCAGTACGACGTCGCTGCTGCTGAGAGCCGGTGTCTACCTCTGTCCACTCAAACTCTGGCCTCTTGTATACGTGGGCACCTGGTGCCAGGAGAGAACCCTGGCAGGGAGCTGAGGGACCTCTGTGGTCAGGCTGCTTCACTGGCCAACCAGGGACCTTGTGCCATTCCCATCCCCTTGCTGCCCCCAGCTTGCCCTGAAAGCAGACATGGCGGTGGTAGGAAGCCAGGTGTCTCTCAGTGTCTGTCCTGGTGACGATGGGACCTAGAACGTGCTTCCCCACCTAAATCCCTCCCACATTCAAAGGGAAGCCTGGGTCTCAGCGATCAGGGCCCAAGCAGCTGGGCTTCGCCGCCGGTGACTGCTTAGCGGGTAGGAAGTGGGGTGGCCTTTCTTGGGACTGCCCCTCTAACCTGCCCCTGTAGCTCCTGCAACAGCCTCCCAAGAACCAGGGCTGAGAGGAGAGCCTCCCAGAGGCCACTGCTTCGCTTGTGCCTTCACCCCCCTCCGTCCCCAAGGTGGCTGCTCTCTCGCCCCAGCATCGCCTCTGTCCTCTCTCCTTCCTCCCCACCGGGGGCTGCTTACCGTCAAGAGTGGAGGGGTGACAGAAACAGCATTGGCTGGGGAGTCAGGGGAGCTGGGGCTGAGTCTAGCTCTGTCTTAAATATATTGCTAGTTTCTAGGCCTCAGTTTACTCACCTACAAAATGGGAGTATTGGAGGCAGGAATCTAAGGTGCCCACCTGCTCTGATACTCCAAGGCTCCTTGGGCACATCCTGAGTCCGCCGTTTCCCACAGACACAGCCGACTGCCTGCTGCTTTCTCTGTACATTTTGTGACTTCCCTGGGAGCAGCATGTAGGAAGGGCCAAGTTTTGAGGTACACAGAGCTTGCTTTGTCTCACGAAGGAAAAAAAGTTCCATGCTTTCATCTTCCTCTTCCAGTAAAGAAACAGCCCGAAGTGGCCTGTCTGCAAGTCACAGGGTTAACTCAGATCCACAGGAAGATGTTTACTAGATGCTCCTTGGCCAGGCTGCCGCCATCCACTCGGGGGTAAACAGTCTCCGAATCAGGGATGGCTGGCGGCTGACAGCCAGGGCAGGAAGTCTGCGGGGCAAGCTGCAGGATGTCACCCGAAGGAAACACTTTGTGTTGTGGGTTGCGGTGGAAAAGTGGAATGAGGCTTAGGGGTTGTGAAAACAGATTCCTCAAGCCTTCACGGAGGACCTCTGTGCTGGAGGTCTCACCCAACAGGTCTTGTAGGCTGGTCTCAGAGAAGTTCCTAGAGCTGCGCGTGGAGCCACCCGGCCTTCTCCCCCATTCAACACCGATCCCAGACATTCGTGGGATGCTTGCATCTCCCTAAAGCACTTTCCCATGAGTCGTCTCATCTGGTCTTTAGAAGAACCCTCCTAGGCCTGCGGGACGGTGCTGATTACCTCATTTCACAGATGGGAAGGTGACACTCAGAGAGGGGGCGGGGATGTGTCCAGGTCACATGGAATTGGGGCCACCTGACCCTTGGCCAGCTCTTTGGCTGCATGTGGCATTTCCAGATTTCCAGTGGGTGATATGAGGCTTGTGACTCAGAGGGGTGCCCCAGAGATGAAGGGAGAGGAGGCGGGGGGCAGCTCTGGGGAAACTGCCTCGCAGGGGATGAAGGGAGAGGAGGCGTGGGGCAGCTCTGGGGAAACTGCCTCGCAGGGGATGAAGGGAGAGGAGGCGTGGGGCAGCTCTGGGGAAACTGCCTCGCAGGAGTGCCCAGGAGATGAAGGGAGAAGAGGCGTGGGGCAGCTCTGGGGAAACTGACTCTCAGGATGTGTGTCAGGGGCTTTCCCAGGCGTCCAGTGGCATCCAGCATAGTATGGGGCTAGGGTCATGGGGGCAGGGCGTCAGGAGGCTGGCACTCCTGCCGTGGGTGGATGGCACGAGGAAAGGAGGCTTCAGGCATCTTCCTGCGTGGGAGAAACAACGCCTAGTCCCTTAACAAGTCCCTGAATCCTTCGGCTGCTAGCACTCCCCAGCCCATTGTCTGTGCCCACTGGAGCCCGTGTGGGTGGTGATTCTGCCCTGTAGGAGCTCCCCATGGGAGTGGAGGGGAAAGGCCAAGTTCCCCAAAGACAATGTCAGTTTATACTCAGGGAGGGGCCCACGGGAGGGAGTAAGCCCTGGAAGCTGGGGGCTGGAAGTCTGGAGCCGGGGGTGGGGTGAGGTGTTTGCCTGGGCCTCAAAGCATGCAGCGATTTCAGTGGGTGAGGTGCAGGGTGAGGGACGGCTCCCAGGCAGAGGGCACCAGCAACAGGCACGCTGGAGTGTGTTGTCGGACAGAGTACTGGGCAGTGGCAAAAGAGGAGCCCCCAACCTGGAGAGACCTTGGGTACCAGAGTGAGGAGTCCGTTGTTTCCCAGACACAGGCAGCCCGACGGCTCTTAAGCAGAGCGTTTTATGATGGGGGCTGCTGGGCAGCAATCACTGGGGAGGGCCATGGGGAGAGGCCAGCAGGGGACCAGGGCCCCTTCTCTTGGCTCTAACAGCCCCGCTGTGCCATGGGCAGGATGCCTGGCAGGTCCGACTCCAGGCATGGCTGAGGCCAGCAGCCGTGGAAGAGTGTCTGGGGTCAGTGGCTGACAGGAGTGAACGAGGAAACGAGGAAATGGGGCAGGGCGGGGAGGGCGTGGCACGCACTCCACCAGGCCCCAACAGGTGCCCAGTCTGCCACGCACCCCTGGCCTTGGCCTGGTGCCTGATAGCTGCCCCTGCTAGGACCTGGGGGTGCAGCCCAGCTCTGACAGCTCTGGGAGTGAATCCTGGGCTAAGAGCCATGAGTCCTCTTTCAGGGTTCAGCTGCTCTGCTGAGGCTTAAACCAAAAGGTCATCAGCTCCTGTTCAGCCTCCCTCTCCCCTGCTTCCTCCTTCCTCCTCCCTCCTTCTCCAGCTCTTCTTCCTCCTCCCTCTCCTCCTCAGGCTCCCTCCTCCTCCCTCTCCTCCTCGGGCTCCCTCCCTTCTCCCTTGATCTTTAGAAGAATCCTGGGAGAGGGGCAGGACAGTGGCAGTTATCTCCATCTGACACAGGGGGAAGGTGAGACCCAGAGAGGGGCTGGGACTTACCCAGGCCACTTTCCCTGCTCTCTTCCTCCCACGCCCTGCCACATCACACTGTGCACTGGGAACAGTATACACGATAGCCACGGGCCCTCCTAAGTGGAGCTGCTTTTCCTAGAATTGCCATCAACATTTCTAAACAACGTTGCCCATCTGGGGGCAAAGCCTCCTCCTTTGGTAATGACCCCTGCCACAGTGAGTGCCTGACCCTTTGCAGGCCATTGCAGTCCCCAGGCTTGACTCTGCCTTCTGGCAACAGAGCTGGGGGAAGGCCTGGGAAGGATCAAGAGGGTACCAGGCCCTGGGGCCCTATCTCCCCACTTCCCTCAGGTCACATCCAGTGCACTTGCCAAGTATGTCATCAACGATCAAGTGAGGACCCGGAGAAGCTCGGTGGGGAAGGCGGGGGGCTATGACCTACTGGAAATTCCCATAGCCGGAGTGATGGGGATGAGGGAGAGGTGCTGGTTTGGGACACAGCCTGTTGCAGGGACTCACAGAGCCAAGGACAGAGCAGAGCAGGCGTGGCAGGCGGTGTGAGGACCCGGCCCTGGCAGCTGGGAGGGTGCCTGGATGATGGTCCCCCTGCTGGAGACCTCCTCTCTTGCCTGTCTCAGTTGGCCTGGGCTTTGTCCTCCGCTGACCAACACGCTCCACACATTGCTTGACACAGTGGGGAGGTGTCCGTTCTTGGACTCCATGGCTGCCCTTTGCTAGGGGCACCAAGAGGGACGTGGTGATCAAGGATCTGGGGGATTTCTTTGCAGGCGGCTGAGGCTGGGCTCCCTTGGGGCTCCCAGAACACTGTGCAGGCATCTCATGTCAAACATGGATGCATTCTTATTGACCAGGCACCATTCCAAGCAGCCTATGTGTCCATTAGTTCTGGCCACATCTTATTCTTGGTGAAAGGCTGCAGGTGGCTGCAGCCTTTGCTTCTCTCTGTGCCATCTAGAGATGGTAGTGACTGCTGTGAAAGGGCGGGTGGCCTGCACAGCACTGCCCCTCCCATGGGAAGGTCCCGGCATTCTGGAGGTCCACATGGGGTAGGGCCAGGCGTTTTTCCCTTGGGAAGGCTGCTCTCACCTTCCCCACCAGGAGACATGGGAGGTCCTGGTTCCAAGCTGAGCCCCTTGCAGTTGTAGAGGGCCACTCTGATGGGGAGGGAATGCTCCTGGGTTCTGCTGGCACAGCCTGTTTGGCACAGGGTGGCACTGGATAGAAAGAGGAGAGACCAGGGGATCTCCCCCTGCAAAACACCACAAATGCCTTGCTTCTCGGGACCTCAGTTTCCCCAATCCCAAAACAAGAGACTTGGGGTCAGGCACCAGGAACACTTTAAGTTTGGGCCTTGGGCCTCCCCAAGTGGAGACACTGCCTAGGGGTCAAAGTGTATGAAGGGAGAGGGGTGCGGGAAGCTGGGGTAACCAGAGGACTGAGCCTGCTCCAGCAGATACACACAGGGGTTACCACACCAACGTGTGGCCCTTGAGGGCTCCCTGACTTAGCACAGCCCCTCACCCCTCTAGCCCTGGCCCCTGCCCCTCAGGCCCCTAGCACCCCTGGGCCCAATGCTGGGTCCCATGCCTCCCCCACCCCCATCCCCAGGCCCCGCTCTTGCTTCCCGCAAGTCCTGCCCCGCGCCCCTGGGAGCCTCTGCTTCAGTGAGGATGGGTCCTTCTCCACAGTGACAGAGGGGATGGAGATGTGGCAGGAGTTCCTTGGAAGGTGCCATAGGGCATCACTTCATGCCAGCTGTGGCTTGGTCCCTTGGGTAGGGGAGTAGGGGGGAGCGGCTGCCTTTGGATCCACTGCCAGCGAGCTTAACTCCTCCAGAATAGCACGTCCCCCCCCGCCTTGCAGTGTCCCCAGGAGACCTGGGTGGGCAGTCACTGTCCCTCCTTTGGAAGAACCAGTGTCATCCGAAGGTAGTCAGGAAGCGGGAGGATGATGCCGAGTGGCCAGTACAGACCCTACAGGGCCAGATTCCTGAATTTTATTTTTGTTTGGATCGCTAAGCGTCAGTACTATAAACGGCAGTTAGCCCTGCCTGGATTCTGTCATGTGCCCAGGTTCATGCCTGATTGCATTGAGCCCTCTGCCAACAGGTGAGGAAACAGGCTCAGCTGAGAAGGCTGCCCAGATTTGCACAGCAGGATTGAAATCCACATCTGTCTGGTTCCAAAGTCAGGGGTTCATCCACTTACCACTCGGCCTGACCCGCAGGCTCTTAGGATTGGGGAAACTGAGGCCCAGAGAAAAGAGGTGTTTGCAGTGTCTCAAAATAAGAGACCACCCCCCCGTCTCTCTTTCCATCCAGTGCCACACTATGCCAGGCAGGCCATGCCACCAGGACCCAGGAGTGTCCCCTCCCCACCAAAGTGGCCTTCTGCAACTGCAGGGGGCTCAGCTTGGAACCAGGATGCCAAACAGTGCACAATCCCAGCTCAAGTGTGGCACCAGCACCTTGCCTGCCTTCTCCCCTCACCCTCAGGGTATCTATGCCTGGGATGCCACACGGGCAGGCCCTTTAGTGCCAGCCTCTCCACGCCATGCACCTCTGGGTCTATGTCCACCCAAAAGTGCCATTCAGGCTGGGGCCGCACCACACTTTCCATCCTGGCCGCCAGGCTGTGATGTCATAAGGGCACAGAGTTCCCAGGTCTGTGTCCCCAGTTCCTAGCATGAGAGGTCCAGTCAGATACCTGGGAGATGCCTGCTCTCCGGGCCACTTTCTCTTCTGGTGTTAAGTGACAGACCAGCTCCTTCCTTCACTCTAGCAGCTGCGGGAAGTCCAGGGATGACACAGCACCATGGGGCCATAGGGCTTTCCGGCTGCCACTCCAGGCCAGGCTTCACGTCACTTACAGACTCACTCCCTACTCTGCATTGTCATATTTGCTCAGAGATTTTGGTTTACAAACTGGCTTCCAGTCCATTGTCTCAGGGGATTCCCATCATGACTCTGGGAAACACACAGGGCAGTTGTCCTCATCTCCATTTTACAGGTGGGAAAACGGGGGCTGTCCGTGTTTACAGCACAGTGTAATCGGTCACAGGAGACATGAGGCCAGGATGCAGCTTGCAGACGGACAGTCTGGGCTCCCTCTGACATCTGCTGTCGTCTCTCTATCCTGCCTGAGTCACTTTGGGTTGGACTGGCCATGAGTCACGGCTGACTGTGGCTGCTGCACGTTTGCCAAGGGTGGGGGTGGGGACCCACGTGCTGCAAAGGACCATGGGAGGAAATGCCACAGCTGGTTGTGTTTCTGATTAACAGTGGGACTGTGGCCAGGGCCCGGCAAGGTGAACTGGACAGTGAGTGGGCTGTGGGGTCAGCAGCTGGACTCCAAACCCTGTTCCCTTCACTCCAGCTGGGGGACTTTGCCTCTTGAAGCCCCTACTTTCTCATCTTTAAAATACAAATCATGATACCCACTGTGTGTGCCATCCCCTCTCCACCCCCACTGCCCCCCCCCCACTACTACACCCTGCCTCCCCACCACTGGGCATCTGGTGAGGGGGGATGAGGAGGATGCTGAGGATGCTGGAATTTGCTGAGCTTGAGAGGTGGAGAGGGTTGCAGATGCACACGGGGAAAGGGACTGAGAGGCCTGCAGGTGAGGTCTGGGCAGGAGGTCTGCAGGAGCACGGCAGAGGATCGAAGGTGACAGAAGGGGCTGAGGGTGGCTGTGAAGGGTGCGATGCATCTCAAGGGTGCATTTAGGAGGCTTGTTTGCATGAGCCGTGGCATAATGGCCCTCCTCTGTCTACCCTGAAAGCCTCCAAAAATCAGTCTTATTCTTCAAAGCATTTGGATTTGCATTTGTTGTTTTTCCTGGATGTGAAAATAATTGATCAATTTTTTGGGGGTGGGGGTGTCTTTTTAATTTTTTTTTGCATCTAAGAAAGCATTTGGGTGGCTCATGCCTGTAATCCCAATGCTGGCCGGGCGTGGTGGCGTGTGCCTGTAATCCCAGCTACTTGGGAGGCTGAGGCAGGAGAATCGCTTGAACCTGAGAGGCAGAGGTTGCAGTGAGCTGAGATCATGCCACTGCACCGCAGCCTGGGCGACAGAGTAAGACTCTGTCTCAAAAATAAAAAATAAAAAATCCTAAAGCTCCAACATAATCCTTGATCCTGGATTGGCGTCCCAAGGCCTTAGGCAGTCCTGCTCCTATGGCTGCTCTATGGGTTGGGGTGGAGTTGCCTGCAGCTTCTCCAGGTGTAGGTGCAGCTGCTGGTGGCGCTACCATTCTCCAGTCTGGAGGGTGCAGTCCCCTTCCCACGGCTCCACTAGGCAGTGGAGTTCACTAGTGTGAACTCTGTGTGGGCCTCCAACCCCACATTTCCCCTCCATACTGTCCTGGTAGAGGTTCTCTGCGGGGGCTCTGCCCCTGGTGGAGGTTCTCTGCGGGAGCTCTGTCCCTGGTGGAGGTTCTCTGTGGGGGCTCTGCCCCTGGTGGAGGTTCTCTGTGGGGGCTCTGCCCCTGGTGGAGGTTCTCTGTGGGGGCTCTGCCCCTGCAGCAGGCTTCTGCCTGACCACTCAGGCTTTCTCATACATCCTCTGAAATCTAGGTGGAAGCTGCCACCTTTATTCTTGCGTTCTGTATGCCCACAGGTTTAACACCACGTGGAAGCCACCAAGGCTTCCGGCTTGTATCCTCCAGAGTGGTGGCCCAAGCTGTACCTGGGGCCTTTGAGCTACAGCTGGAGCTGGAGCAGCTGGTATGTGGGGAGTGGTGTCCATAGGCTGAGGAGTGTCCTGGGCCTGGCCCCTGAAACCATTCTTTCCTCCTAGGCCTCTGGGCCTGTCATGGGAGGGGCTGTCTCCAAGATCTCCCAAAGCCTTTGAGGCCTTTGTTCTATTGCCTTGGATATTAGCACTTGGCTCCCTTTTGGTCATGCTAATCTCTCTAGCTAATGGTTGCTCCCCAGCCTGCTTGGATTCTTTCCCTGCTGCATGGCCAGGCTGCAAATTTTCCAAACTTTCATGCTCTGCTTCCCTTTTAAATATAAGCTCCAACTGTCCTTTGCTCCAATATGTGATCATTGGCTGTGACAAGCAGGCAGGCCACCTCTTGAATGCTTTGCTATTTAGAAATTTCTTCTGCCAGTTACCCTAGGTCATTACTCTTAAGGTGTCTTTACAGCAATGCCCTGCTTCTTGGTACCAGTTTTCTGTGTTAGGCTATTTTTGCGGTGTTTATAAGGGAATACCTGAGGATGGGTAATTTATAAAGAAAAGAAGTTGAATTGGCTCATGGTTGTGCAGGATGTACAGGAAGTGTAATGTTGGTCTCTGCTAGGTTTCTGGTGAGGCCTCAGGGAGCTTTTACTCATGGTGGAAGGTGAAGCGGGAACAGCCATGTCACATGTTGAGAGCAGGAGCTAGAGAGCTGTATTTCTTTTGAAAATATATTCTTTGATTTATTTAAATATATAGTTTAAAATAAGCTTGAAAAATATGTACTTGGTTTAAACAATCATACTCATTTCCTATTGTGGTTTTTTACTATCTTATTTGTAAGATTCCCATATATTAACCCTTTATCAGACATAGCACACATATTTTGTCCAATTAAAAAAATTTTTTTGACAAACAAGTAAACATTTTAAGTTATCAAATCTACCAGTTTCTCTCAACATGGCCTTTGGTGTTATAGTGGATATTGGGATTGTTCCTGGATATTGGGATTCTAACCCTCCCTTGTTGGGCAGCAGCCACAAAATTTGGAAGGATTGACTCTCATTGCCAGCTACAAGGGAGCATCTGCCAAGTGACAGGTCCCCAAATGACACTGGAACACCCAGCTCTTCCCCCTCTTGCTTACAATTTTTGGGCAGAATATACAGAGGATGCAACATCCTGAGATAAGGTGGAACGGTCCCAAACAGCTCAGGCTTTGTGCTCATCTCCCCTAGATCAGGATGTCCTGCAATGCTGTAGCCCAGTGGACCCAGTTGCATTTGAGGTAGAGAACCCAGAGTAGAGTGTGCTTTTCAAGCCCGTTAGCTGTGGTGTGAAGTGGGGGCACCTGCAGACAACACTCCAGTGCCCTGGGTAGCTTTCCTGATTGCTGGTGGACTGGCTTGCCATGGATCCTAGGCTTGGGTTGATGTTTGGGGCCTCTCTATGAATAATAAAGTTGCTTTGTCTGACGTGTTGTGCAGGTATTCTGTTTTACCAGACTAGACATTAAGAATGCAGAGGGTAGACCAGGCGCAGTGGCTCATGCCTGTAATCCTGGCACTTTGGGAGGCTGAGGTGGGTGGATCACGAGGTCAGGAGATCAAGACCATCCTGGCTAACACGGTGAAAACCCGTCTCTACTAAAAATACAAAAAATTAGCCGGGCGTGGTGGTGGGCGCCTGTAGTCCCAGCTACTTGGGAGGCCGAGGTAGGAGAATGGCGTGAACCCGGGAGGTGGAGCTTGCAGTGAGCCAAGATTGCGCCACTGCACTCCAGCCTGGGTGACAGAGTGAGACTCCGTCTCAAAAAAAAAAAAAAAAAAAAAAGAATGCAGAGGGTGGAAGTATGACTGCTGCAGCAGCTAGGTCAGCTTTGAGCCCCTGCCAGAGTCAAGAACCCTTACAGAACTCTGGCTGCTGGGTTTGTGCAAAGCCTCCTGGCAGTCTTAGGAAACTCAGCAGAAATTGGCGAGGTGTTTAAGAGTGCTCTCCTGGAATTGGTAAGCAATGTATAGTGCTCCCTTCCCAGGGACTGATACTAGTTCACAGTATTTCTGCTCTCTAGCATCCTGACTAGAGGTAAGCACATGATCCCAGGGGCCCAACAGAGGCATCCTGTGACCTCAAGGGGAAGTTGTCCTTGGCAAAGACTTAAGAGACTGACAGAAGGAGACAGGCCCCTTGGGTCATTGTTGAGCTGCTGTATCAGCCCTTCTCCAAAACTTCTGAGCTACTTCTGGGCTTTTTCATTAACCAACTAATTCCCTTTGTAGTATAAACTAATTTGAGCTGAACTTTGTCATTCTTGCAACCAACAGCACCCTAACTCATCCTTAGTTTCAGGAAATGGCATGTTGCTAGTCCCTGTGATATCAAAATGGCTGAAAGGAGTTGGGGAAGAGGGCCGTGAGACGATGCCTGCCTCTCGCGGCGTGAAACTGGGGACCTTTGCTATATGCCATCAATTATTGTGGTAGGCTGAATAATGAACCCTTGAAGATATACCAAGACTTAATCCTGGGACCTGCAAATGGCCAAAAGGAGTTTGCAGGTGTGATTGAGCTAAGGGCCGGGTGATGGGGAGATCAGCCTGGACTGGATTATCCAGTGGGCCTGATGCGAGGTCAGAGGGATCCAGGAGGAATCGGAAGGAGAGAAGACGATGTGATGGTGGCAGTAGAGATTAGAGTGATCTGCTTTCCAGACAGAGGAACGAGCGTAGGCCAAGGAATATTAAGTGGCCTCTAGAAGCTGAAAAAGGTAAGAAACTGACTCTCCCCTAGAACCTCCAGAAGGGGGCAGCCTTGCTAACACTTTGACTTTAGCGCAGTGAAGCGCTAAGACTTTGGACTTCTGACCTCCAGGATTGTAGGAGGGTAAATGTGTATTGTGTTCAGCCACTGAGTCTGCAGCATTCCGCCAACAGCAGCCTTAGGAAACCAATACAGATAGAACAGTCAGCTTTTCACTCTGGGGCACAGGCTCGGTGCCTATGGACAGTACAGCACCAGGAAACTTAGGAGGCAGAACCCACCATGTGGGAGTGTAGCAGCTCACTCAGTAAGGTCCTGTGAGAGATATTCTAAGCCCGGAGCAGGCCATCTGAAAGCAGAGAAGGCAGAAAACACTTCCCGAGGAACCCAACTGGCATTGCAAATCCAGCCATCCATCCTGAAATACTATCGCAATTTTTTTTTTTTTTTGAGGCAGGGTCTCACTCTGTTGTCTAGGCTGGAGTGCAGTTGTGTGATCCTAGCTCACTGCTGCCTTGAACTTCTGGGCTCAAGTGATCCTCCTGCCTCAGTCTCCTAAGTAGCTAGGACTAAGAGTGTTTACCACCATGACTGCCTAATTAAAAAAAAAAAAAGTTTTGTAGAGATGGGGTCTCCCTACGTTGCCCAGGCTAGTTTTGATCTCCTGGTCTCAAGTGATCCTCTTGCCTCAGCCTCCCAAAGTACTGGGATTATAGGTGTGAGCCACTGTGCCTGGCCTGCTGCACTTTTGTTTGCCTTTCCCCACAACAGTTCAATGTAGCTCAGTGCATAGCACAGTTCAAACTCAATAATTATAATGTATTATGAAACATTTCATACATGTAAAAACTCATAAAGAGTACAACCAACACCTGAATATAGCCCATCTGCCTTAAGAAACAAAGCATAATAGCACAATTAATCCCCTATGAATGAATTCCTTCCTGTTCACAGTCCCCACCCATACCTGTAGGCAACCACCCTCCTGAATTTATCTTTTACCATTCTGTTTTTTTGTTTTGTTTTGTTTTTTGTTTTTTTGAGATAGGGTTTGGCACTATCGCCACGGCTGGAGTGCAGTGACATGATTATAGCTTGCTGCAGCCTCAAACTCCTGGGCTCAAGGGATCTTCCTGCCTCAGCCTCCTAAAGTGCTGCGATTACAGGCATGAGCCACCACACCTGGTCGCATTCTCATCCTTTAAAAGAAAATAGTACTAAATAGTGTCATACCATGTGAATTCATATTCAACTTTTTCTCATTCAACACTGTGGAGTCAGGTGCAGTAGTGCTCGCATCTGTACTCAGCTACTCAGGAGGCTGAGGCGGATCACTTGAGCCCAGGATTTTGTGGCCAGCCTGGGCAACACAGTAAGCCCCATTTCAAAAACAACCCCACAGTTTGTAAAATTCATTTATGTTGATGTGTGTAACTAATGTATTCATTTTTACTAACTTATGGTATTCTACTGCATAACTGTGTAAATTATCGACTCTGCCATAGATGGCATTTTGGTTGCTTCTCCCCCAGACCCCAACTACCACTAGAAGCAACGTTGCACTGAACATTCTTGTCTTTGCACGCATAGGCAAGGTACTCTAGAGCACATAACAAGAGTGGAATTGCTAAGTTATACAGTATCTTTGCTAGACATTGCTAAGTGGCCATTCAAAGTTAGTGAATGAATGTACACTCCTACTGGCAGTGCAAGAGAGTTCTGCTCTGCTCACAAATCCACATCCTTATTAAGTTTGGTAAAGACAGATTTTTAAGTTTTTGCCAATCTGTTAAGTGTAACATGGTACATCCTTAGTTTTAATTTGCATTGCTGCTCAATACTTTTTGCAAAAATGAATAAAAAATGTTCCACTCATTACCTCTGGGATTTGAGGATCTGTCCCAATTTCTAGGTCCCATATCTAGACTCCAACATCTGTATTACTTTGGCTTTCAAAACTGGCCTTCTACTCAGACTCTCTTTCTCCATCTTCACGTTTCTGTTGTGATCCTAATAATCCTTTGCTTAGCTGGTTTTGAAGGCTTCAAGTCAATCTCAGCCTCACTTCCTCGCCTGAAAACAGTAGGTAGCAAAGTATATGGTAAGCTATAAAAAGCACCTGGATCTAAGGTATAACCAGTCACTAAGTGCTGCCAGTTTTTCCTCTGTCAATTTTTCCAGTTTTTCCTTCCTTTCCCCTTCCATCAGGTTAATCCTGCTGTCACCTCGCTCACTGGTTCTTGCAATAAGCCAGACTGAGCTGGAAAGAACCGCCATGGTCCTCAATGTTGTCTGTAGGGGACCTCATTGTCTGAGGTTGTCAGGGCTCTGTCAGGAGGAGACCCCTGAGGCCTTCTGAGCTCTACTAGGAGAGGATTCTAGGAGAGTATGATGCCTTGCACATAGTAAGTACTAAGTCAATGTTACTTACCGGGAAATGAAGAGGCATGGGAAATTGTTATTATTTTTGAGACGGAGTTTCGCTCTGTTGCCCAGGCTGGAGTGCAGTGGCACGATCTCGGCTCACCGCAAGCTCTGCCTCCCGGGTTCACGCTATTCTCCTGCCTCAGCCTCCAGGGAAATTCTTAATCAGAAAATATGTCTTATCAAATTTTTGTTTTAAAAGAGAACTGGCAGGAGCTCCAAATACACTAAAGCTTCAGTCTGAAATAGTCCCTGAGCCTTCAATCTTTGGTCTAAGACGCACAGAAATGTAATGCAACCCAGACACGGTTTTTTTAGTGATTTTCTGCGCACACATACACACACACACACACACGTAAAAAGATCTAGTCATAACGTGTGCACCTGCAGTTCCAACTACTGGGGAGGGTGAGGCAGGAGGATCACTAGAGGGCAGGAGTTCGAGACTAGCCTGGGCAACATAGCAAGACACCTACCCCCAGTCCCCCCCGGAAAAAAAGAATAAAAAAGGTAAAAATAATTTTAAAAAGAGTAAAAAGGAATGTAAAAATAATTTTAACTCATTTTATTTAATCCAATACATTAAAAAGTTACCTAACATGCAAACAATATACAAATTATTTTATACGACGTCTTTGGAATCCTGTATTTTACACGTAAAGCGCATCTCACTCCGGACTAGCCATGTTTCCAGCACGTGATAGCCGCACAAGGCTGGAACCCAGGTCTGGGGAATTAATTCTTGTCCTCAGTGCTCAAACCGTTCTTCCCTTCAAGCCTGGCCTAATCCCCACTCTCTCTCATCTCTTCGAATACGCTCCGCGGTTATGCCCCTCACCTCACACTGCACTGCAAGTATTTCGTCCACTGAGTATTTGCTGATCCTCACTCAGTGCCGGGTGACCCGGCTTGACCAGCACCCGCAGCCGCCCTGCCACTGTTGGGCCGGGTATGGTGTGTCTGGCTTCCCTCTGTTCTGGGCCGGCTCCGAAACGCGCTCAAGAGAAACCGGAATCAGACACGGGCCCAGTTCAGCTTTGGAAATGAAGAGCTCAAGGGTACGGCGGCTCCTGGGAGTCCGCTGCCGGCAGGAGGGTGCCACTGTTGTGTCGGGCGAGCCAGGAGCCACAGACTCAAGCACACTCGGAAACCCAACCACCTCCGCTCCCTCCACGATGCGTGTAATGTGCGTTGCGCGGCGTCGCCCTTTAATAACGTCGGGCGCTCGGAGTGCTGCGTCACTCGCCACCTGGGACTTAGGCGGGACTTCCGGGTGCGCGTAGGCACAACTTCCGGAAGGAGGCGGAAGAGCTTCTCGGCTCTACGCTCTGGAGTCCCGGGACCAGTGAGGGGCCACCCGGGGCACAGGAAAGGGCCGCTGGGGGAGGGCCGGCTGCACTCGGGGTGTCTGGGCCGCGGGTCTGAGTGATGAGGAGGGGCCATGGCCAGCGACGGGGCCAGGAAGCAATTCTGGAAGCGCAGCAACAGCAAGCTCCCGGGCAGGTGGGTGTGCCGGGGAGGGCCAGGTCGGGGTCAGGGGTCAGAGGTCAGGTGGCCGCGTAGGCCTCCTGGGCTGCGGGTGGAGTCGGGGGTTTGGAGAGGGCAACTTGGACTCTGAGGAGACTGCTGGATGGTGTGACGGGCGTTGGGGGACTCGGAGGTCGGAGCGTGGGGTCTGGGGGTGACAGTGGCTGCACGTAGGATCGAGGCTTGCAAGGACGAGGAGGAGCTATTGGCGTTTTTCCTGACACTGGCGGGCTTCTTTCCGAGAAACTCCTGGGCTCCCTGGGGAGGCTGGAAGGAACTGATTCGGGTCATGCTGTGAAGTTTGGTGGAGTCCGGAAGCTGGCCGGGCTGAGGCCCCGTCTGCTGGGCAGATCGGTTTCTGCAGGGGGTGTGGTGTTTTTGACCCACTTGATTTGCCTCTGGTCTCTTGTGGGCTGCTGCTCTTGCCTTGAGCGTGGAAGAGGATTAGAGTTCCTGCTTGCTGGTCTCAAAACCAGCTCCTATATTGTGTTAGCAGGAATTTTTTTTTTTTTTTTGGCGCCTCGAATGACCTGGGTACACCCTAGATGCTATTACAGCTCAAGAGCTCGAGGGTCCTTGTCTGATTGCTGTGGCACTGAGCTCTGCCAGGGCCCTAGGGAATGAGACATTACGTGGAGGGTACCTAGGATAAAATCAGCCACTGGTGAAAACAGATCAGAGATAAGCAAACGTCGAGATTTCAGAACATAGTTCTGTTCCAAAGTTGAAGTCTGGAATGCTGAAAATTATGAATTGTGTTATGAAAATAAGTCTGAGTAGAATCATTCATAAACACAGTAAAATGGTTTGTACTCTTGCTTCATAATAAATATTATTGTTTGAGTGTTTGAATGATAAACTTTGGAATTTACTGCATCCATTTAGAAAAGTTTACTTTTGGCCAGGTGTGGCAGCTTACGCCTGTAATCCCAGCACTTTGCGAGGTCGAGGTGGACCTGAGGTCAGGAGTTTGAGACCAGCCTGACCAACATGGAGAAACCTAGTCTCTACTAAAAATACAAAATTAGCTGGGCATGGTGGCACATGCCTGTAATCCTGGCTACTCGGGAGGCTGAGGCAGGAGAATCACTTGAACCTGGGAGGTGGAGGTTGCAGTGAGCCGAGATCGTTCCATTGCACTCCATCCTGGGCAACAAGAGCGAAACTCTGGCTCAAAAAAAAAAAAAGGGAAGTTTACTTTTAAGAGTGATCTGGGGGTTAGCAGAGTGAGTTACTAACAGCTCAGACAGTGACTTTGAGAATGAAGGGAGTCATCAAAGGTGGCCGGAGACCCTATTTGACTCCACAGGACTGTGCTTGATTCGAGAACAGTAAGAGCTTTCAACAAAACCAGTGTCAGGGTCCAAGATGAGTGAAGATTCTGGAATGGTGGTGGATAGGAGTTCCTGGTAGCGACAGGAACAAACGCTGTAGAACATAGAGTCCAGGGAAGAGGAGCCATATGACAGTGTAACTTTTATGTGTTACTTTTAGGTCTTAAGGTTTTGGTTCCTCATCAGTCTAAACTCTAATTCTTAATCAACTTAGATGTAAGAGTAACAGAGCTGTTGTGTGGAGTTACAGCAGTGACTCAACCTTTGGATTGAAGGCTGTGGCTCTTGGTAATTTGTCCTTATACTGAGTTGAATTTATGTTCATCTGGAACCCATGGATGTGACATTTGGAAATAGGGTTTTTGCACAAGTAATCAAGATAAAATGAGGTCGTACTGGATGAGGGTGGGCCTTAGTTCGACAGCTAGTATTTTTATAAGAAGAGGGAAATTTGAATACAGAGAGACACACACAGGGAAATGGCCCTGTGGACACAGAAACGGAGATTGGAATAGTACATTTACAAGCCAAGGAAAGCCAGGGGTTGCCGGCAGCCACCAGAAGCTAGAAGAGGCAAGGAAGGATGCTCACCTAGAGACTTGACAGAGAGCATGGCTCCGCAGATGACCACTTGATTTTGGGCTTTTGGCGTTTAAAACTGAGAGAGAGTAAGTGTCTGTTGTTTTAAGCCATTCAGTTGGTGGTAATTTGTTATGGCAGCCACAGGAGACTAATACAGTCTCCAGCTTTCTTCTGTGTGAACCTGAAATACCGAAGGCCAGCTTTCCTTTTCCTCTGACTTTGATGCTGTTCTGTGTCTTAGGCACTTTTGAGAGCAGCTTCTGTATTACCTTTGTGAAGTTGGAGTCTTGGAGAGTTTGAGGCTGTCACTGAAGGAGGGCAGAAGAAGAAGGAGAGGTTGGGTGCACCAGGGAGGCCTGTGAAGCCTCTGTGTCCCCATCTGTCTTGTGGCTATAGCCTCTGGCAGTGCTGCTCTTTCAGGTGGCAGGCTGGAACTCTTCCCTGAAGGAGGAGTCACAGAGGGATGCCCGTTTTCCTATCAGTAGTGGTGATTGGTCACTAGCTGCATATTTATTTAATCCACACCTATGCAAGCACAGTGCTAGTGGAGATCCTAGCCAGGTTCCTGTGGCTTTGGCAGCTCTTTCAATTGTTTCCCATGATTGTTTTCTTTCTTTCTTTCTTTTTTTTTTTTTGAGACAGAGTCTTGCCCTGTTGCCCAGGCTGGAGTGCAGTGGTGCCATCTCGGCTCACTGCAACCTCTGCCTCCCAGGTTCAAGTGATTCTCCTGCCTCAGTCTCCTAAGTAGCTGGGATTACAGGCGCCCACCACCATGCCTGGCTGTTTTTTTGTATTTTTAGTAGAGGCGGGGTTTCACCATGTCGGCCAGGCTAGTCTTGAACTCCTGACCTCAGGTGATCCATCCACCTCAGCCTCCCAAAGTGCTGGGATTACAGGCGTGAGCCCCCATGCCCGGGCTTGTTTTCCTCCTCTTTTTTTTTTTTTTGAGACAAGAGTCTTGCTCTGTAGTCCAGGCTGGAGTGCAGTGGCACGATCTCAGCTCACTGCTACCTCTACCTCCTGGGTCCCGGTTCAAGCAGTTCTCCTGCCTCAGCCTCCTGAGTAGCTGGGATTATAGGCACTTGCCACCACGCCCAGCTAATTTATATATATATATATATATAAATCACTTGAACCCACTGCCTCCCGGGTTCAAGTGATTCTCCTGCCTCTGCTGCCCAAGTAGCTGGGATTACAGGCGCCCACCACCATGCCCAGCTAATTTTTTTGTATTTTTAGTAGAGATATGGTTTCACCATGTTGGTGAGGCTGGTCTCGAACTCTTGACCTCAAGCGATCCGGCTGCGTCGGCCTCTTAAAGTGCCGGGATTACAGGCGTGAGCCATTGCTCCCGGCCAATAGCACAACTCAATAATTCCTTATGGCAACAATGGCTAATATTCATTAAGCACTTAGCATTTGCCAGGCACTGTTTTTCGTGCTTTACACGTTATGTCTGCCAGTGTTTTGCAGGAGACATGCTTGATCCTGCACTCCGAGGCAGGCTTGGTTTAAATCCCTGGGTTTTTTTACCCTTCAGTGTCATACTGAGAAGTGTAAGTGTTTTTGCACGACATCTAAGCCCCTGTGTAACCTGCCTGCTGCTCAGTTGTTTAGCCACATTTTCCACCCCCTCTTTCTTTGAACTTTGCCCTCAGCTGTGCTGATGGACTGCTAGGTTCCTTGGCATACCATACTGTGTGATGTCCCTGTAACTTTCATGCTTTTGTAGCTGACCAGAATGTTTTTTTAACCTCCCTTTTGCCTGGCTTAGCTTTTTTTTTTCTTTTTTTTTTCGCTTTTCAATATGCACCCTCCAGTATACCTCCTTTTTTTTTTTTTTTTTTTTTTTTTGAGACGGAGTCGCCCAGGCTGGAGTGCAGTGGCACGATCTCAGCTCACTGCAAGCTCTGCCTCCCAGGTTCACGCCATTCTCCTGCCTCAGCCTCCCAAGTAGCTGGGACTACAGGCGTCCGCCACCACGCCTGGCTAATTTTTTGTATTTTTCGTAGAAGCGGGGTTTCACCGTGTTAGCCAGGATGGTCTCAATCTCCTGACCTTGTGATCCACCCGCCTCGGCCTCCCAAAGTGCTGGGATTCCAGGCATGAGCCACCGTGCCCGGCCCACACCTCCTGTTTTTATGCAGCCTGAACTAAAGTTCCCCTGTTTTGCATCAAACTCAGTGTTGTTGGTGCCTCTGGCTTCCTGTCCTCCCTGGTATGTGCTTGCTTTCACTAGTGAGATCCACAGGTTTAGGAAATGTGTCTTTTTCATTCTTGCATTGTCAGTACCGATACATGGTGTTTATTCCGAACTATCTCCCCGATTAGCCTGGAGAATGAGTGGTTTGGCCAGGGTTATAAACTGCAGGAGAGGTGGTCTTGCTGGTAGACCCTTGGTTTATGCACACCCTGGTCCTTAGGTTGCATATTTGGCTGACGCTTTCCTAGAAACTTTGTTTCTGGATGAGCCAGGATGTGTGGTGTGGTAGATAGACCCTCCTAGTCGGAGGACTAGGAGTTGGTGGTCCAGATTTTAACTTTCTTTTTCCAGTAGCGGTCTTCACCAAGTTACCTCTGGGGCCATCAGTGTCTGTATCTGTAGCACAAAGCTGTTGAATTTGGTTTAAGTAGCTATGGCAAATGGGGAGATGTCTTTGGCTTAGCACGATTCTCTTTAAGGAGAAAAGGATGGGCTTCTTGGACCAGTTTTGAGAATTTGATGATTTGCTGATCCAGCAAATATGTATTCAGCCCATAGTATGTGTTAGGAACAGCCCCAGGTGCTGGACATAATATTAGTGAACAAAATAGACCCAGATCTCTGCTCTCTCAGAGCTTACAGTGCAGTGGGAGAGCCGGGTATAAATAACATAGCTCAGTTAAATGGAGTTAACTGTTGGAAGGTGACAGCTGCTATCAAAACAATGCTGGGAAAGAGGACTAGGTGGCTTAGTGGCAGGTGTGGTGGTGAGAAGGAGCCCTTCGCTGAGGTGACATTTGAGGAAGGATTTGCACGAGGTGAGGGAACAGGCCAACCAGGAGGCTGGGGAAGAGCGGTCCAGGCAGAGGGGTGAGCAGGTGCAGAGGACACCCAGAGCGATGCTGGCATGCTTGAGGAGAGGAGCTGGGGCCAGGGTGGGTCTGGCCGAGAGAAGGGGAGAGTCATGGGGTACGTCATGAAGGGTGGTGGGGTAGGGCCTCATGACCACAGTGAAGACATGGACTGTTCTTTGATTCTGGCTGAATGGGGCACCTTTGGAGGGCTTTGAGCAGAGGAGAGGCATGGTCTGCATTAGGTTTAATGGGATATCTTTGGCTGCTGTACTGAAGACAGATTGGAGGCGTTGGGAGTCGGGGCAAGGGCAGAAGCAGGGAGACCAGGAGGCCAGGGTGCTGCAGCATCCAGTGGTCACTGGTGGTGGCGGCTTGCACCTGAGTGGAAGCTGTGGTGGTGGCAAGAAACAGTAGGTGATAAGAATCCGAAGGTTTGGCCGGGCACGGTGGCTCACGCCCGTAATCCCAGCACTTTGGGAGGCCGAGGTCGGTGGATCACTTGAGGTCAGGAGTTTGAGACCAGCCTGGCCAACATGGTGAAACCCCATCTCTACTAAAAATACAAAAATTAGCCAGGCGTGGTGGCTGGCGCCTGTAATCCCAGCTATTTGGGAGGCTGAGGCAGGAGAATCGCTTGAACAGAGGAGGCAGAGGTTGCAGTGAGCCAAGGTCGCACCACTGCACCACAGCCTGGGCAACAGAGCGAGACTCTGTCTCAAAAAAAAAGAGAAAAAACTAGAATCTGAAGGTTCAGTCTCTGACTGTCTGGGCTGGTTCTTTCCTGGGCCGCTGACTCTTGGCTCCCAAAGGGCTGTTCTTCCCGCAGTTGCAGTTGGAATTCTCGCCACACTTCACTTTAAATGCCAAGACAAAATCACAGCACACTGGGCTTGAGAACACAGGCAGTCTTTCAGTGTGGGTCTGATGTTTGCTATTTTAGCTCAGCTCCGCCTGGCAGGGTGTGGTCTGCTGACAGAGGGTATGCAGGCAGCTGGGGTATGTGGAATATGACATTTGAAAGTGGCATGGTGGTGGCTGGGTGCTCTGGCTCATGCCTGTCATCTCAGCACTTCGGGGGGCTGAGGCGGGTGGATCACGTGAGGTCAGCAGTTCAAGACCAGCCTGACCAACATGGTGAAACCCCGTCTCTACTAAAAATACAAAAAATAGCTGGACATTGTGGCGGGCACCTATAATCCCAGCTATTCAGGAGGCTGAAGCAGGAGACTCATTTGAACCCGGGAGGCGGAGGTTGCAGTAAGCTGAGATCGCGTCACTGCACTCTAGCCTGGGCGACAGGGCGAGACTCTGTCAAAAAAAAGAAAGTGTTCTGGTGGCAAGAAAGGCCCAAATTGAGCATGGCAAGGATGTGAGTGCTGGGATAAAGCTGGAGCAGAAGAGGATTCTTAGTGTTGTGGTTCTGACAGCCTTCAGCTTACACTGCCAGAGCCACGAGATGTCTGTGGGCAAATGAGACTGTCAGCTGAATAGGCCACAGTCCATCCTCAGCCAAAGGAGAGGCACTGTTGGGGATAATGAATTCGAAAACGTTTACGAGCTCCTCTCCTGTGCCAGGTGCTGCGGTGAGTGCTGAGCAAGCCATGTGGCCCTTCACGGCTGGACGCCTGCCCCGTGAACATATGCGCGCAGACTGCAGTGCTGGGCAGGTGGCAGTCCCGGGACGCTGGCAGAGTAGAAGGCCCTCACTGGGTGGAATGCTCATGTCCTCCTGACACAGGTCCTGCTTCCGCCGAGACCTGGCTGTACAGCAGGAACCGATCTGGCTGCCGAGGTCAGGGGAGGGTGTATCAGAGCCCCCCTCCTGCAGGGAGCGTTTGACTGGGGAGTAGGGGCATGGAGGGTGGTGAGCAGGCACCGGAGCTGCTTCCAAGGCCATGGTGAAGATCTGAGCTGTGTTCCTAAGAGCCCTGCGAGAGTGTTGAAGGGTTTTAAACAGGGAGGGTGTGATACTGTGACACTGTTCATCATCCTTGAAGAGAGGGCGAGAGAGGAAACTGGTGGGCTTCTGAGGAGGCCGAGGCCAGATGCTGTGGGGTTGAAGAGGAGTGGGCAGGTTCAGGGTGCACATGGTGTACTCAGGATTCACTGATGGGCAGGGTGCTGGGGGTCGAGGTGATCTCCAGGGTGCTGGCCTGAGGGATGGGAGTGTGATAGGCAGAATATTGGCCCCCTAAAGGTATCCTTATCGTCATCCCTGACCCCTGTGAATATGTTCTGTTACATGGCAGAGGGGAATTAAGGTCGCTAATCAGCTGACCTGAAATGGGGGAATTGTCCTGTTACCCGGTGGGCCCAGTGTAACCTCATGAGCTTTTGGACATGGTCAGAGACATGGCGTGGGATGGACTCCACCTACAGCGGCTGGCTTTGCAGATGGAGGAGGCAGCCTCCAGGAATGTGGCGCGGCTTCTAGAAGCTGGGAAAGGCCTTCCGTGGATGGCTAGCAGTAGAGCAAGACCTTGCTCCTGCATCCGCCAGGAGCTGAATTCTGCCGACAACTGAAGTGAGCAGGAAAGGGGTTCTCCCCTCAAGCCTCCCGGAAGAGGCACACTAGGCTGGCTGACGCCTGGACTTCAGTGTGATGAGACCCATGCCAGATTTCTGACCTTCAGAACTTTGAGATAATGAATGCATGTTTTAAGTTGTGGTAATTTGTTACAGCAGCTGTGAAGAGTGGGGGACCGTGCCGAGGAATGTCTGACAGAGAATGGCAGGTGGCCGAGCACCTCCCTCAGTAGAGTCCTGCACTTGGGTGTGGGCAGGAGTACCTTGGTCAGCGGCCTTGGGGGTGGTCACTGGGTGACCTCCACAAAGTGCGTTTAAACCCTGGGGACTGAAGTCAGCTCGGAGGGTTCTTCCTATATCCTATGTCCTGCTCAGGCCTAGGAACTAAATAGGGCCCTGCCTCTTTCCTCAGAATGTTGGCTGCTGCCTCTGGCCGCCTTGCTTTCTTGTGTTTTTTATAAATCTGTATTGCCTTTTGCTTGTGTTTTGAAGAGATTGTTTATTGGGTAAGAACCCTCAGTCCTGTTTTCCATGCAGAGGGAAGCCCAGGAGTCTTGTTCAGGCAGTGATCGTGTGTTCCCTGCCAGTTGGGTTTCTCTTCTTGTTTGTGAGTGGAGATGACCTTCCTGTGACGGGGGCCACGGAAGCGCTGGTGGGTGAGATTTTGCTGTAGGTGCAGTTCCTTTTCTTGTTCCTTTCAGCAGTTACTTTCCATGTTATTAAATGTCTTACTTTGTCCAGAAACACTTTGAAATATAAATTGAATGTGAATCATATTTCCTTTCTCTTACATATTTGTCTGATAGAGTAAATCTGGACTCTGGGTTAATTTTAAATGAAGACAAAAATGATTAATCCCTGACAATTTTGGATTATTTATTTATTTGTTTCTTAAGTAACGAGAGCAGGAGGAAATGCCCCATCGCCTCCAAGTGTTTTTGAGGAACCATGGGAGGTCACGGAATTGAGGAGAACAAGTCTTCGGAGACCACTTGTCTGTTTTTCTTTTTCTTTTTAATTTTTTATTCCATGGATTACTGGGGAACAGGTGGTGTTTGGTTACATGAGTAAGTTCTTTAGTGGTGATTTGTGAGATTTGGGTGCACCTGAGCAGTATACACTGAACAGTGTATACTGAACAGTGCACCCGAGCAGTATACACTGAACCCAGTCTTTTATCCCTCACCCGCTTCCCATCCTTTTCCTCTGAGTCCCTGAAGTCCATTGTGTCATTCTCATGACTTTGCATCCTCATGGCTTAGGTCCTACTTACTATTTTTTTTTTTTGAGTTGGAGTCTTGCTCTGTTGCCCATGCTGGAGTGGAGTGGCATGATCTCAGCTCATTGCAACCTCTGCCTCCCGGGTTCAGGTGATTCTCCTGCCTCAGCCTCCTGAGTGGCTGGGATTACAGGCACGTGCCACCATGCCCGCCTAGTTTTTGTATTTTTAGTAGAGATGGGGTTTCACCATGTTGGCCAGGCTGGTCTTGAACTCCTGACCTTAAGTGATCCACCCGCCTCGGCCTCCCAGAGTGCTGAGATTATAGGCGTGAGCCACCACGCCTAGCCGTTAGCTCCCTCTTATCAGTGAGAACTGATGATGTTTGGTTTTCCATTCCTGAGTTACTTTACTCAGAATTGTTGTCTCCATTCTCATCCAGGTCTCTGCGAATGCCAGTAATTCATTCCTTTTTATGGCTAAGTAGTAGTCCATCGTATATATACATATACATATATATACACACGTATACATATATACACAAACACACATGCACCGCCCTTTTTTTTTTTTTTTTTTTTGAGATGGGAGTCTCGCTCTGTCACCAGGCTGGAGTGCAGTGGTGCGATCTCGGCTCACTGCAACCTCTGTCTCCTGGGTTCAAGCGATTCTCCTGCCTCAGCCTCCTGAGTAGCTGGGATTACAGGTGCGCACCACCACGCACAGCTAATTTTTGTATTTTTACCATGTTGGCCAGGATGATCTCCATCTCCTGACCTTGTGATCCTCCCGCCTTGGCCTCTCAAAGTGCTGGGACTGCAGGCATGAGCCACTGCACCTGGCCACACCACACTTTCTTTATCCACTTGTTGATTGATGGGCATTTGCGTTGAAAAGAAGTCATCTCTGTTTTTCTTTCCCTGAACGGCCACAGTCTAGCACGGCCTGCCTGCGGCTAGGACAAGGGCAGTGCTCACGTGCAGGGGGCTGTCCTGGCTCTGTGGCCCGAGAGTGACACCTGCCCCTCCTTTTCTTCTCTGGCCGGCTCAGCGTCTCTGCTCTTCCTCAGCTCAGCCCTTCACCCCCTGAACACAGGCCGTGGAGATCTGCATCGTGCAGTGCTTCTAGGTGCAGTGGGGAGCCCAGGAACAGGAGCTGGTGTCCTGCCACAGGGTGGGGAATGTCACCATGCTTGGCCCTGGGAGCGCAAGATGACCCACCTTGCGCTTTTCCTGAGGAGTCGGGGAGCGTGTCTGTGTGCGGAGCAGGCTCAGAGCAGGTGTTCCCTGCAGCCCTCAGAACTGAGGTGGCTGGTTGGGGCCTTGGCGTCACACCTCATGCTAGGGATTGTTTGTGGAGTGCTTCCCTTGGGCTAGGCACTTTTTTTTTTTTTTTTTTGGAGATGGAGTCTCAGGCTGGAATACAATGGTACCATCTCAGCTCACTGTAACCTCTGCCTCCCGGGTTCAAGCAGTTCTCCTGCCTCAGCCTCCCCAGTAGCTGGGGCTACAGGCTCATGCCGCCACACCCAGCTAATTTTTTTGTGTGTGTTTTTGTAGAGATGGGGTTTCACCGTGTTGGCCAGGCTGGTCCCGAACTCCTGACCTCAGGTGATCCGCCCACCTCGGCCTCCCAAAGTGCTGGGATTACAGGCATGAGCCACCGCGCCTGACGGGCTAGGCACTTTACATGCAACCACCCATGTAGTCCTCATAGCAGCTGGGGGTGGTACCATGTAGTCCCTGTTTTACAAATGAGGACACTCAGAAGCTGAGCTACGTGCTCAAAGCCACACAGCTCGTAAGTGGCAGAGCTGGGGTTTGAACCTGAGAAGTCTGTGCCCTTACCCATTACAGCCTCATCCTTAGCTCCTCCATTCCCTAGGGGACTTAACAGGTGCTGAAATTATTACAGAGAAAGCTGACTCACTCACCAGGAATCTGATCCTTCTGTGGGCTGGCTTGGGTGGAGGTGTTCCCCCGGCCCCCGCACCCATCCTGTTTGAACTCAGGCTGCTGCCTGCTGGGCCTGCCTGCCCTTGGAGCCCTGCTGAGCTCAGCCTGAGGCCTGGCTCCTCCAGGCTGGGGGAAAACCACGCTTCCTGTGCTCGGCACACTGCCGGGGGTTCTTCTGGAGTGAGGTGAGCAGCTTCTCCTAGGTCCCCCGTGGTGTTCTCTTTGCAGACAAGAGGCAGAGGTAGCAGGAGGCCCAGAGGGAAACAGGGCTGCCTGGGCTCTTCCCATTTCTGGGCCCCGTGCTGTGGGGACTTTCATTTTGAGTATCCCCAGACTTTTTGTTCCCGCTTTCTGAGATGTTTCCTCTTTTCTGGTGATAAACATGGAAATTCCACCCCGCGTACCGTGGGTCATGAGGGGCGCGTGGGCCCTGCGGGTCCAGTTGCTTAGAATACCTGTGGGTTTCCTTATTGAGTAGGAAGTAGAAGCTGAGAACATCTGTGTTGTTACTGATGGCAGCCCCCCGGGGCAGGGCCAGGCATTGCTGGGCACCCTCTCCACCCTGAGTCTGCCTTCCCTGTACGGCCTGCAGTGGGGAAGGTGGGCCTCTGCACAAGGCCTGGAGCTCCTAGGGGAATGGGCTCACCCTCAGGCCCATCCAAGGCAGAGTCCTTTCCGGCTTCGGGGCCCCTGATACTTCTGGGCACCCGACTGCATCAGCTCTGCTCCCACGGGTCCCTCCTGGGTGTTCTTGCTCATGCTTGGGTTCATTTGAGCGCTGCCTCGCCCTCCGCCACCGTCTTCCTTCTCAGGTGCGCTGTGTGCACCGGAGCCCGGCCGATGCAGATAGAATTTTTAAGTGTGCCGTGCAGCTCTCTCCACCTGGGCCTTGTACTCCTTGCTGTGCTGGTTTGAAATGGGCCTTCTTTTATTAAACATTTTTACTAAACTAAAAAATAAAATAGGCTTGCTGGCTCTAAGGCGTTCACCTAGATGAGGCAAGTGATGTTTATTGCAGACGTCTGGATGAGCTCCTGATCCTTCGCTGAAAGCCGTCAGTGGCTCGGGATGTGTGGAGAGACAGGGCAGAGGACCCGGTCTTGGAAAGGGGGTGAGTCCCTTGGTGTCACTGTGGCTCTCTTAGGGGTGGCAGCTCCTCTGCGAGGGCTTGGTGCACCTGCTGCCCTTGTTTTCACGTGAATGTGTTTGTGGCGGGGAGGCCAGCAAGTTGGCTGGGACTCCCTACATTATGCTGTTGGGGTCGGGAGTCAAGGGGAGATCTGGCCTTGCTTCTTTCCGAATTCGGAAGGGATCTGGGAGGAAGAAAGGTTCAGAGACAGTCATAGTTTTATAGAATTTATGACAGTATTTTCCTGCTCACATCTGGGGCCTTGGGAGTTGCTTTCTCGGGGTGGAGGAAGAGCACAGAGTGCCACCTCTTCTGTTTTGAGACTGGGTCTGGCCACTGCCAAGTTCTCAGGTTTATCGATGGTGCGGTAGGTGATTCCTGCATGGCCACAGCTGCCTCCTGGAAGGGCTGGTAGAGGGTTGTTGGCTGTGGGCCCCATTTTGTTTTCTCTTAGAATTAATCTCTATATTGAGTTAGTTTGGTGTTCCAAAACCAGTCACTAGAGCCACTGTAACAGCTTGTGCATCAACCAAATGTGCCTGCCTAAGCTGTCATGCTTTTAAATAGCTGATAGAAAAGGCCACCTTAACAGCAGCTCAATAGCTTTTAAGAGGGTGTTACCTAGCTAGGTTTTGTCGTGAGAGAATCTACTGTATTCTTGAAACTTAATTCCTTCAAAGATATGGTGTGCCTTTAAAATGCTTAATCATTCAAATATTTGCATAGTGAGGAAGAGAATTAAATGTAACAAGCAGTTATGGGATGCACTCTGTTTGCACACGAGGCCCTGGGGTGTGTGCAAAGGTGAGCCTGGTGTTACTCCTGCTACCGAGGGACTTCCATTTGCTGAGGGAGACAGACCAGCCAGGAGCTTCTGCCGCAAGGATGCTGGTGCCAAGCTGGCCATGGAGGGGCCAGGAAGCCCTGTGGCAGCATGGGTAGGGAAAGGGGAGTTTTCACTGAGGACATGAGATGACATTAAAGTGAACTTTGAAGGTTACCTGGGGTGTGGGGCGTGTTCTGTAGTCAGGGGCTGGGACGAGGCCTTCTTGGCACAGGGTGGCTTGAACATAGCCCAGGTGAGGAGGAGTACAGGGTATGTTTGGGAGCCTGGCGAGTTGCTGGCTACCTGAGAACAGACGTGTGCGTGGAAGCAGTGGGCACAGCTGTGGCTGTGTGGTGGGATGGTGTGCTGGAAGGAGTGGGCACAGCTGCGACTGTGTGGTGGGATGGCAGGTGAGGGTCAGTGTTCAGGATGGTGGCTGCAGGAGTTTTGGCTTGAGGCTGCTTTGTGTTTGGAGTGGGGAAGATTTCTGAGCAGGGGTGACCTGATCAGACCTCCTGCTACCGTTTATTGACCTCTTGCTGTGTGCCAGAGACAGAGGCTCAGGTCAAGGAACTGGCCTGAGATTGCACGGGTAGGACGAGGCCAGCCAGGATGTCGGGTGAGAGCCATAGCTGTGGGGAGGAGAGAGAGAGGAAGGGGACTGTCAGGAAGTGCTTGCAATTCAGTTAGTTCAGTAGCTATTCAAAACAGACCCTGTGCCACACTTTGCAAAAGGTGGGAAAAAAGATCCCCCTCTACGAGAGGGGGTGTGTGAGCCGAAAGGGGCAGGAGGACACTGCACAGGCCTCATGGGACCTGAAGACATACAAGTTCTTCCCCAAGGCATGTAGGAAGACCTTGAAGGATGTTCAGCTGGGGAGTGACCCATCCTCTGATGGGCACAGGATGACAGAGCTGAGGCCAAACCCTGGGGCAGCCGGTGCAGCTGTCGTGTTCTTCTCAGGAGCAGGGGCTGGGTCAAGGCCAGGGCTGATGGACAGGAGAAGAGAGATGTGTGGGAGGTTTCCGAGGTGACCTAGAGGATGTGGAGACTTGGGTGGGTGCTGTGCTTCAGGGAGGAGACGAGGCTGACCCTCGTGTTGGTGGATGGCAGTTCTGGACGTGGTCACAGGAGATAATGGTCAGAATGAGAGAAAATGGAGCCCTGATTTAAGTCAGTGGGGACAGAGGGTTTTCGATGCCAGGACATGGGCCAGTGAAAGCCAGGGGCCGCCAGGAGAAGAGGGCTCGAGGGAGAGGTACGAGGCAGGGACGAGCACGTTGTCTATTTTTGTGTGACTGGTAGAGAGTGATGTTGTCCAAGGGTGGGGACTGAAGAGTGGGTGTGAGGAGTGGCCGGTGGGGCACAGCTGATTTTTTGGGGAACCCGTTGACATGAGGTGGTGGATTGGTGGCTGAGAGTTGGCAGTGGTTCTGCTTGGAGGCACGTGTTTGAGAACCGTTTACTCGGGTGGAGGAAGTCAGGAGAGAGCATGATTTTTTATAAGAGAAGAAAGGAGGACTGAGGACTCGGCTTTGGGGAGCAGAGTTGGGAACACACAGAAGAGTCTGGGGCATGCAGAGAGGCTGGCAGGAGGCAGAGGAGGGAGCAAGAAGAAAGAGCTCAGTGTGGTGAGTCCCGAGGGAAGCTGGGCAGGGCCAGGATTGAGTGAGAAGCAGCAAGAAGGAGAGAGGGGAAATGGGCCTCAGTGATGGCTGGCTGCCAGGGTGGCGGAGCCGCCCCGAAAGTCATGCATCACTTAGCGACGGGGATGCCTTCTGAGACATGCGTCCTTAGGTGATTTTGTCCCTGTGTGAACATCACAGAGCGCATTTATACAAACCCAGGTACGGTTAGTGCAGTGTCGCCTGCTGCACACCTAGGCTATATGGCACCGTGTGTTGCTCTGAGGCTACGCGCCTGTACAGCATGGTACTGTTGTGAGTGCTGCAGGCAGTTGTCACACAATGGTTAGTATGTTTGTATCTAAACATCTCTAAATGTGGAGCAGGTATAGTACAAATACAGAATAAAAGATAAAACGGCATACTCGTGTAGGGCAGCTGGTGTGAGGGGCGCTCGCGAGACTGGACGGTGCTCTTGGTGGGTCGGTGGATGAAGGGGAGTGAACGGGAAGGTCTGGATCATCACTCTGCATTGTGTAGATGTCATTAGCACTCTACATTTAGGCTCTACTAGATTCATCAAAACGCCTTCTTTCTTCAGTAGTAAATTAACCTTAGCTTGCTGTGACTTTTAAACTTCATAAACGTTTTGATTTTTAAAAAACTTTTTGACTCCTTTCTATTAAGACATAGCTTAGAACACAAATACGTTGTACAGCTGTACCAAAATATTTTTCTTTATATCCTGACTCGGTAAGCTTTTTTCTCTTTTTAAAATTTTTTATTTTTTACTTTTTCAGTTTTTGTTAAAAACTAAGACACAGACACACACATTAGCCTAGGCCGACACAGGGTCAGGACCGTCAGTGCCACTGGCTTCCACCTCCACATCTTGTCCCAGTAGAAGGTCTTCGGGGGCAATAACATGCATGGAACCGTCATCTTCCATGATAACATTGCCTTCTTCTGGAATGCCTCCTGAAAGACTAAGGACTTGCCTGAGGCTGTTTTACAGCTTTTATTTTATTTTATTTTTTAAATAAATAGAAGGAACATACTCTAAAATAATGATAAAAAGTATAGTGCAATAGGCCAGGCACAGTGGCTCATGCCTGTAATCCCAGCATTTTGGGAGGCCGAGGCGGGTAGATCACCTGAGGTCAGGAGTTCGAAAGCAGCCTGGCCAACATGGTGAAACCCCATCTCTACTAAAAATACAAAAATTAGCCGGGCATGGTGGTGAGCACCTGTTAATCCCAGATACTCAGGAGTCTGAGGCAGGAGAATCGCTTGTACCCTGGAGGCAGAGGCTGCAGTGAGTCGAGATCGCACCATTGCACTTCAGCCTGAATGACAAGAGCGAAACTCTGTCTCAAATAAAAAAAAGTATAATACAATTAGTACAGTGAATACATCCATAAAGCAGTAGCACAGTTGTTCATTATGATCAAGTATTACATACAGTACATAATGTATGTGCTGTACTGTTATAGGACTGGCAGTGCAGTAGATTTGCTTACATCAGCGTCACTGCAAACACAGGAGTATGCTTTGTGCTATGATGTAACTTTGGCTGTGACATCACTAGGTGACAGGAATTTTTCAGCTGCATTATAGTCTTACAGGACCATGGTCCTGTATGTGGTCTGTTGTTGACTAAAATGTCATTATGTAGTGCGTGACTTTACTTCTCTGTTTTGGACAATTTCTGTCTTTTTTTTTTTTTTTTTAAAGGTGCCCACCACCACGCCCAGCTAATTTTTGTATTTTTAGTGGAGATGGGGTTTCACCATGTTGGCCAGGCTGGTCTTGAACTCCTGACCTCAGGTGATCTGCCCGCCTCGGCCTCCCAAAGAGCTGAGATTACAGGTGTGAGCCACAGCGCCCGGCCAGGACAATTTCAAAATACTTCCATTTCCTTCATATTTTCTGTTTTCTATAATAGACACACATTGCTTTTGTTATGTGAGGGAAAAAATCATTGTAAAAATGCTGTTTCCAAGACCTGTTTCCAGAGATGTCCATTTGACCCAGTAATTGCCTCAGCCCCTGCTGGGTTCTCAGTGCTCCGAGGGCTGTGAGGAGTGTGACATGAGACAAAATGCAGTCCCTGTAGCAGGGAGTTTGTGGCCCAGAAGCGGCACCACGTAGCTGGGAGCCTTGCAGGAGAGCGTATGTGTTGCTGCCAGTCAGAGTGGTGTGGGTGTCGGGGCGGGACAGCCCTCGGAGATCCTCTGGTTTGGGTCTCAGGCACCACGTCTTTCTGCTGTTGACCCTCGGGGTGGGCACAAGTTTCAGATTATGCTGTGGACGGAGGGGGTGGTGGAATTGTTTACTGTTGCCATAGGTGGTTTTTCGTACATTTTCCTCCAAAGCTCCTAGAGTTAATTTCCTTGGAAAATTTACTTCTGAATATATTTTATAAATCTGGGGAGTATCACCATGTGTTAGAATGAGCTGAGTGGTAAATTCAGTTGCCAATTTGAGTATGTATTTCAGAAAGCTGCTATTGAACCCTAAGGGGGCATTGAATAATGACTGTGCTTGGAGAAGAGAGGTTGATTAGCCATAAAATGAATTTGACTAGATGACTTGCCTGTTTACTTCATATATGTGAAATACAGAGAAGCATTTAATCGTAAATGTTTCATTTCTTTTATGATCCTGAGAACATTGCAGCTGGATTTATTGCTTTTCCATACTTTTATTTTCTTTCACTCTTCCCTATTTCCCTCACTGCTATTTTCACCCGCTGCTGTTTAACCTTCAATTAAAAAAAAAAAAAAAAAGCTGTTCTGATACACCATCAGGTTTGTTTGAAAAGAGCACCTTGGTGTAGAGGCTTCAAATTCAAACCAGAAAAACATTCTGCAGGATCTGCCGGGGAGAGCTGCCTCCTGTCAAAACCCAGCGGCCTTGCAGCATTGGCTCGAGTCGCTCTGTCCCTCTTAACTCTGACTTGTCTCTTCCTGCTTCAGAGTCACCTGTATCCTCATGGATTAGCTGCCTTTGTGGAGGCGGCCCGAGGACGGAGACTCCCGCTTGTTCACTGTCAGCTTTCCAGGAGCAGCCCGGGCCTGGTGTGGAGCAGGTACCCAGTCAGTGTTTGTTGAGTGACTTGAATGGAGAAACATAACGCAGTGTAGTCAGTAGAAGCTGAAGACATCTGTGTTTCACGCTGCTGTCAAGCAAGGACCAAGTTGGAGGCCTTGGCTATCCACGAGTAGATTCTCAGCAAGTATTTGATTGTAGTGTTTTGTTGATTGTTGATTTAAATTTTCTGAGTCATGTTGTAGGGCACAGTAGTGAAGAGATGGTGTTGATTTCAGGGACCCATTCTCTTTCTCTTGGGCATTTCCCCCTGCCCCGACCCCCACAACTGACCAGTGTCTCCAGCCTGTTCTCATGCTGTGACACCTCTCCCTTTCTCCCTGGAGGTGCCCTCCCGATTTTTTTTTTTTTTTTTTTAAAGACAGGTTGTCACTCTGTTGCCCAGGCTGGAGTGCAGTGGGGCGCGATCTTAGCTCACTGCAGCCTCGACTTCCTGGGCTCAGGTGATCCTCCCACCTCAGCCTCCCGAGTAGCTGGGACTACAGGAGCACACCACCATGCCTGGCTAATTTTTATATTTTTTATAGAGATGGAGTTTCACCGTGTTGCCCAGGCTGGTCTTGAACTCCTGGACTCAAACGATATGCCCACCTTCGCCTCCCGAGGTGCTGGGATTGTAGGCCTGAGCCACCACGCCCAACCGCAGTTCTTGTGTCAGACCTTAGTTTACCTGCCTCCCCTACCATGGGTGTCCTTGGGTTCCCCTTACCAGTGGTGGCATTGCAGTTGCATCTCCCTGTGCCTATGCTGAAAAGGTGAGCTTTGGCCTCAATTCTGAGGGCTGTTTTTGGGGAGGGCATGGGGAGGTCTTTTTGGATGGGGGTCTTCTCCAGGGCACAGCCTCTTGGGGCATCTCTCTGCCGGCCCCTCCCTGGCCTGCCCTGGGGTATCTTGTCCCTTGTCCACGTTGTTCCACTTTCACCAGTGTGCGGCCTCTCCTGTCGTGGTTTAGAGCCTGTGACCCTTCGTCAGTGTTTGCTCATGCGCTCTTCCATCTGAGAGCCCCGGCTGTGTGTTGTAGGATCAGCAGGATGTGTACCCATTGACCAGAACACCCAACTAATGGCCCTTGCCTTGCTCACTACTAACCAGTTAGTCCTCCTCAAGTTTGGGGGCGATTAAATCTGTCATTTTCATGTGAAGCATGCTGAAGTGTGTTGTTCCGTGGTGATTTACGCTACAGACTTGTCATTCATGGTGGGACAAGTGGACTTGGACTTATTATTGTTATTATTATTTTTGAGATGGAGTCTCTGTCGCCTAGGCTGGTGTGCAGTGGCACGATCTTGGCTCACTGCAACCTCTGCCTCCTGGGTTCAAGCGATTCTCCTGCCTCAGCCTTCCGGGTAGCTGGGATTACAGGCGTGAGCCACCACGCCCGGCCGGACTTGGACTTATTTAAAGGTTGAATGAATGAGGCTGGTCAGCCATCTCGAGCCTTCCCTTCCTGACGTACCGGCCTTCCTGGGACACAGTGGGGTCAGGGAGGGGGCCCTTCCTGTCCTGCCTTCCATCTTTATGGAGATACCACTTACATACCACAGCGTTCGCCCATTTAAAGTGCTTGGTGTTTTTAGTATATTCACAGTTAGGCAGTCATTACTACAGTCAGTTTTAGAAAAATTTCATCACCACAGAGAGCAACGCTGTACCTGTTAGCATTCACTTCCCATTCTCTCCTCCCCACCCTTGGCAACCATGGGGCTACTGTCTGGCTCCAGGGATTTGCCTGTTCTGGATGTTGCATGTCAGTGGAATCATACAGTATGCGGCTTTTTGCATCTGGCTTCTCTCAGCTTCATGTTGTCAGGATTCACCCATGCTGTGTTGTGTACCAAGACTTCATTCCCTTTATGACCTAATATTACTCCATTGTGTTAGGCCACGTTGTATTGACCCATTTATCAGCTGGTGGACATTTGCCTCCACTCTTTGGCTGTTATGGATAATGCTGTACAAGGTTTTGGTGTGGATGTGTATTTTCATTTCTCTTGGGTATCCACCTCCGAGTCGAATTGCTGGGTCATGTGATAACTCCATGTAACCTTCTGAGGACCTGCCAAACTGTTTTCCACAGCAGCTGCCCATTTTTAATTCCCACTAGCAGTGTGTGAGGTTCTGGTCTCTCTGCATCCTCACCATCACGCTTTAGCATCTTTTTAATTTCTGCCATTCTGCTTGGTGTGAAGTGGTATCCGATGGTGGTTTTGATTTGTGTTTCTCTGATGGCTAATGATACTGAGCTTACTTTTTGAAAGATTCTGTTTACAGTGTCAAAAGAATGGGCAGACTTAGAGTTATCAGCACTGTGCCCCCGGGAGTCCTTCATGTTTTGACCCTTCTGGAGAGTAAGGTGATGCTCCAGCAGTGTGTCCGTGTCCAGGCCATGTACACCTCACCTTCACAGAACCAGAGTGATCTTTAAAAAGCTAGAAAGCGTTTCAGACATTCAGAAAGGGCACACAGGCTGATGTAATACAGAACACACTGTATCTCCATCCAGCATGGGAAAGAGGACAGTGCACACATGCAGTTGATGCCGCTGTGGGGTCTTTGCCTGAACTCAGCTGCTCCCTCCACACATTCTGAGTTTTGTGTTTCCATTCCCATGTGTGCAGGAGGAGTTTTTTTTTTTTTTTTACCACTCATATATGTATCAAAAATGATATACAGTATCATTTCGCATTTAAAAAAATTTTCATGAAGGATGTCACACTGTCAACTTGCTCTCCTCTTCAGTGTTCTGTTGATAACATTTATTTGGATTGGTTCTGGTGGTTCTAGTTCATTCACGTCTGCTTTGGTTAGTATTCCATTATATGTATGTATTCTGGCTTATGCGTTGTTCAGTCAATGGGCATCTAGGTTTATCTCAAAAAAAATTTTTTTTTATCTTTTTTAGCGTTATAGACACTGCTGAGCTCATCTCCTGTGTGCTTGTGCAAGGGTTTTCTAGGTTGTCTATCAAGAAGTGGAATTACGTCATGTGCATCTGCTTTTCATAAGGAATCACTAGGGTTCTCTTTAAAACAGTAGATTACTGCAGTGTTTCAAAGCAGTTTAATTCATTAAAAAGTTTATTGACTAATATCCTTTTTTTTTTTTTTTTTTTGTATACAAAGTCTTGCTTTGTTGCCCAGGCTGGAGTGCAGTGGTACGATCACAGCTCACTGCAACCTCAATCTCCTGGGCTCGTGTGAGTGGCAGGGGCTCCAGGCACATGCCACTGTGCCCGGCTAAGTTATTTCTTTGGTAGAGATGGGGTCTCCCTACGTTGCCCAGGCTACTCTTGAACTCCTGGTCTCAAGTGATCCTCCTGCCTCAGCCTCCCAAGTGCTGGGATTACAGGTGTGAGCCACCATACCTGGCCGGTTAATATACTTTTTTAAAGACAGATTTCATTATCTGAAATGAGGTAGGTGGGTATGTTGCCACATGTTCTTTTAAAATATCTTTAGTTGAAGTCTGCTTTTCTTTTTAGCTATGCAAAATCAAATAAAAGTGCAATTTTGATAAGATAAAATGGGGTTTCTTTAGTCTCAGTTGAACTTTGTTGGAACATTTTTTGCTTAGTAAACACACATGGTTTGCCTATGAAGAATTGATAAATTTCCGGCTGTCCCGGGAGGAAAAGCCTGTGGCCTGTGATAATGTGGCAGAGAGTTTTTTTGAAAAGGACGTGCAGATAGTGGCCAGTAAGCCAAGAAGCATGCTGGTTTTGAGCAGTAGAGATACATTGGGAAATGATAGGAAGAATGTAAACGTTCATATAAAGAGAGATTGATAATATTGATAAATGCTATTTGTAGGTCATGTCCCAGTATTCAGATTGCTGTGATATACGGTTATTTCATTTCATACATGTTCTTATTCCCATTTCCAGGATGAGAAAACGAAAACTCAGAGTACTTACTTGGTTAAAACTTTACCAGCTAGTAAGTGTTGGAGCTGGGCCTTGAACCTGGGCCTTTGATTCTTAAAGCTGAAAGCTTTCTACCAATGTCAGAGAGACATCCAAGACATTTCAGGAAAAGGACATGACAGATAGATTATGCTTGATCTAAGCAGGCTGTATCTTTTTTCCACCCCCTGCCATAGAGCAAGCATTTGATTCTGTTCATAGGTTTTGTGGGTCAGAAATTCACATAGGGCACAGTGGGATGTCTTGTCTCTTCTCCATGATGTCTGGGGCCTCACTAGGAAGACTTGAAGGCTGGGGCTGAAATTATAAGAAGGCTGATTCACTGCTTGTCTAGCGCTGATGCAGGCTGTCTGCTGGGCCTTCAGCTAGTGCTGTGGGTTGTAATGTGTACGTATGGGAGATCCTTGTGGCTAATTTTGGCATCTTTGGAGAATGGGTAGCTGGGTTCCAAGAGCGGGAACCCAAAAGGGCCAGGTAAAAGCTGTACTGACTTTAAAACATTATAATATCTTCCCTGAGATACAGATACAACACAATTCACCCACAATAGCCTTCACCCATTTAAGGTATATAATGCAGTGGTTTTTTTAGTGTCTTCAAAGAGTTGTGTAACTATCGCCACAATCAATTTTAGAGCATGTTTATTGCCTCTAGAAAACCTCGTGTGTCCTTTATCACCCCTGCCTTCCTCCCTGTTCTAGTCCCCAAGTAACCACTAATCTCCGTTCTCTGTATGTAGAATTGTCTATTCTAGGGATTTCAAATAAATGGAATAATATAATGCACATTTCTTTGGTAATTATCTTCTTTCACTGAGCATAATATTTTCAAGATTGATCTATGTTGTAGCTTGTTCAGTACTTTTGTTTTGTTTTGAGGCAAGGTCCTGCTCTGTGGCCCGGGCTAGAGAGTGCAGTTTTGCCAGCATGGCTTACTGCAGCGTTGATCTCAACCTCCTGGGCTCAAGTGATTCTCCTGCTTCAGCCTCCCATGTAGCTGGGACCACAGACATGCATCATCATGCCTGGTTAATTTTTTGATTTTTGGTAGAGATCGAGGTCTCACTTTGTTGCCCAGACTGGTCTTTAACTCCTGGGCTCAAGTGATCCTCCTCACCTTGGCCTCCCAAAGTGCTGGATTACAGGCATGAGCTACCTCCCATCCTTGTCTGTTTCCTGAGCTTAGGGGCAAAATATTCAGCCTTTCACCATTAAGTATGATGTTAACTATGAGTTTTTTGTAGATATCCTTTATCAGGATGAAGATTACCTTTGATTCCTAGTTTGTTGATAATTTTTACAATGAAGGAGTATTGAATTTTATCATATGCTTTTTCTGCATCTATTTAGATGATCATGTGGTTTTTGTCCTCTATGCTATTAATATAGTGTATTGCACTAATTGATTTTTGGTTATTAAATCAACCTTGCATTTCTTGGATAAATTCCACTTGATTATGATATGTAATCCCTTTTTATGTGTTGTTGGATTTGGTTTGCTAGTATTTTGGGTTTTTATATGTATATTCATAAGAGATACTGGTTTGTAGCTTTCTTTCTTTGTGATGTCTTTGCTTGATTTTGGTATCAGGGTAGTACTTGCCTCATAGAATGAGTTGGGAAATATTACCTCCTTTTCTAGGTTTTGGAAGGATTTATGAAGGATTGGTATTAATTCTTCTTTATCTATTTGGTAGAATTTACCAGTGAATCCCTCTGGGCTTGGACTTTTCTTTGTGCCTAGTGTTTTCATTACTAATTTAGCCTCTTTATTTTTATTTTTTGTTTTTTTGAGACAGGGTCTTGCTCTGTTGCCCACACTGGAGCGCAGTAGTGCCGTCATGGGTCACTGTAACCTCGAATTCCTGGGCTCAAGTGATCCTCCCACATCAGCCTTCTGAGTAGCTGGGACTACAGGTGTGTGCCACCATGCCCACTAGTTTTTTGGTTTTTAGTAGATGAGGTCCTGCTTTGTTGGCCAGGCTGGTCATGAACTCCTGGGGTTCAAGTGATCCTTGGCTTCCCAAAGTGCTTGATTTCAAGCGTGAGCCAGTGTGCCCGCCTCTAATTCAGCCTCTTTCCATGTTGTGTATCCAGTCATATTTCCTCCTGCTCTTTGAGTAAGTTTCAGTTGTGTGTATTGTTCTGGGAATTTGTGCATTATATCTAATTAATCTTATTTGTTGGTGTACAGTTGTTCATAATATTCTCATAATTCTTTTTATTTCTGTAAGGTTGATAATAATGTCTTTTCCATCATTTCTGACTTTAGTAATTTAAGTCTTCCCGTTTTTCTTTTAGTCAGTCTAGCTAAAGTTTTGTCAATTTTATTCATCTACTCAGAGAACCATCTCTTGGTTTTGTTCATTTTCCTTGTATTTCAGGAAATAACCAGACCAGCAGCTTTCTGTGTCTCCCTGGAGTCCTGCTGTGGTTCTGGGAGTTGCCTCTCCTCTCTTTCTGTTGAGTGGCCCGGCCAGTGCGTGTGGGGGCTCCTGCGTCTCCCTCTCCTCTCTTTCTGTTGAGTGGCCCGGCCACTGCATGTGGCGGCTCCTGCGTCTCCCCTTCACCAGAGTATCTCTGCCTTTACCTGTTTGGCATTTCCATGTAACATTTCTTTTGAAAGGTTGGTTTACTGCTAAAGTACTGGCTTTCATACAGTGAAACCCCACAGAACAAAACTGGAGTTGCATGCATTAACATTGATACATAAAGAACAATCTTGAGGGAACATCTAGTTGCAGAAAGATACATATGTATGAAATGATAACAATGTAAACTTTGCAAATGTGCGGCATAATACTGTATGTTGCCTAGAGATCCACGTCGCTTCAATAATAGTATAAACTCTTATATGGAAATGGAAAATGTCAAATACAGGTTGGTAGCCACCTCAGAGGAGGTAGGTAGAGAACCAGAATGGGGAGGGTTTCAACTCTATTATATGACAAAATGTTGGAATTTGGTGGAAGTGAATCTCTGGGTGGTGTCTGTGTGGTTATTCCTTATGTCCTGTATGTCACTAAGCTGGCTTTGCAGCCTGCCAGGGGTGGGTGACCTTGGGCAGGCTACTTTTTTTTTTTTTTTTTTTCTGGGACGGAGTCTTACTCTGTCGCCCAGGTTGGAGTGCAGGGGCGTGATCTCGGCTCACTGCAAGCTCTGCCTCCCGGGTTCACACCATTCTTCTGCCTCAGCCTCCCGAGTAGCTGGGACTATAGGCGTCCGTCACCACTACCGGCTAATTTTTTGTATTTTTAGTAGAGACGGGGTTTCACTGTGTTAGCCAGGATGGTCTCGATCTCCAGACCTCATGATCCGCCTGCCTTAGCCTCCCAAAGTGCTGGGATTACAGGCGTGAGCCACCACGCCCGGCCAGGCAGGCTACTTTCTTAAGCTTTCTGTCCCTCAGTTTTTCCACCTTTAGAATGGGAAGAGTAATGATATCTGCCTTATTGGGTTGCAAAGATTAAAGGAGTTAACACATTAAGAGTTTAGAATAATGCTTATCTCTGTTAGCTGCTACTATTATTCTCTATGTTTTATTGCTTGCAGTATTGGTAGTAAAAAAGAAACGGCATGTTGAGCAAATCCGGAGGCTGTTGAGAGTGGTTGGAGCTGAGCAGTGGCACGCGGCGTGGTGGTCACAGGACTGTTCCTTCACTTTTCTGTGTGTTTCATTCCTTTGGTAAAAGTATCCAGCACCAGCCCCACTGGGACCCGCCTGTGGTTCATGCCACAGGGCGTCTGTGTCCTCAGCACCCAGGACAGTGCCTGCCACATAGGTCCTTCCTGGTTGAGAGGAGGGATCAGCGCTTTGCTTTCAGGTTATCTTCAGTTTGAAACTGAAACTCACTCTGATGTATGCAGAAATAAATGTGATGTTTGTCATTTGGATGCTGACTTTAGAATTTTCTTCTGAAATCGTATATTTCTCCTTATTGGCTTTTTTTTGGGAAGGAGAAGTCATAACAAACCCTTCAAGGGGCCAAACTCTTTTGAATTCCTTTCTCTTCTCTGGGTTTCCAATCTTCCTCTGTGGAGTGAGGGGTGGGACTGGGCTCCTGGGCCTTTTGAAGGAAGGCCGGGTGTGGGCTCATGTTTCTGCTCACTGTGGTGACAGACCCCTGGCTGCCACTTTGATGTCCCACTGATTCCACTGCTCCTGGCCTTCAGATCAGGTGCGTGCTGTTTTGTTTGTCTCAACCTTCTGCTAGCCACTTTTCCTAGTTCTAAGTGTGATTTTTTTTCTTAAGGAATCTTCCTTCTTTTCTTTTTCTTTCTTTCTTTTTTTTTTTTTTTTTTTGAGACAGAGTCTCGCTGTCGCCCAGGCTGGAGTGCAGTGGCGCAATCTCGGCTCACTACAAGCTCTGCCTCCTGGGTTCGTGCCATTCTCCTGCCTCAGCTTCCCAAGTAGCTGGGATTACAGGCACGTGCCACCATGCCCGGCTAATTTTTTGTATTTTTCATAGAGACGGGGTTTCACTGTGTTAGCCAGGATGGTCTCGATCTTCTGACCTCATGATCCGCCCGTCTCGGCCTCCCAATAAGACTGGGTTTCTATACTCCTGTGGCATGCTCTTGTAGGAATTATCACAGAACATTCAAAATGCCAGTTGAAGTTTTGCTTTTGTAAGTAAACTGTAAGGGCCGGAATAGTTTGGACGTGTTGTGCTTATCTTTGCCTCCCCAGTGCCCTGTCCGAGAGTCAGAATCGAAAAAATGTTTGTCAAGTTTTGCTGAAAAATCTTAGAATATAAAAGTAAACATTTGGTATAATTAATATATTGTGCTGCAGGCATAGGATTGGGATACCAAATAGAAGCTGAGTGGGAAACTGAAAAATGACCCAATGTAATATTTTAACGTTAAAGATGATGTTCTCAAAGCAGTGGGTGAAAGGAGAGGTTGCTGAATAAATGACGTTTGAACTCTTCTTTATTTTTTTTTAAAGTTTCCTACTAAACACTATATAGCAAAATAAAATAAATTCTAGGTGGATTGAAAACTTAAGGGTAGGAACGAGCCCTCTAGAAGGATGAAACTAGCACACAGTAGCATGTTTATGCACTCTCGGAAGAGGTAGACCTTTCCAAGTGTCGTCCCCAAAGTGGAATCACGAGGAAAGGACGCAAGAGTGGCTCAGCCTCCCAGACCAAGGAAAACAGATTGGCCACCACCATTGTCTTTCTGTGACTGCTCTAGCAAATCATCACAAATTTACTGGCTTACAGCAAACATGGTATCTTAGAGTTCTAGAGTTTGCAAGTCTGACGTGGGTCTCACTGGGCTAACACCAAGGTGTTGGCGGGGCTGGTTCCTTCTGAAAGCTCCAGGGGAGAGCGTTTTCCCTGCTCTCTCCAGCTCCAGGAAGCCGCCCGCATTCCTTGGCATACGTCCCCCTTTCTCCACGTACAGAGTCAGCCATGTTGCATTTGTGTGACCTTCCGTGGTCTCTTCTGCCTCTGACCACAGCCAGGAAGGTTCTCTGCTTTTGAGTACTCGTGATTAGATTGTGCCCACCAGGAGTGCCCAGGATGGTCTCCCACCTCAGGGTTCGTATTCTTAATTGCATCTGCAAAGTCCCCTTTACCATGTAAGGCGACGTAGTCACAGGTTCTGGGCATTAGGATGTGGACGTCTTGGGTGGGGGCCATTGTTCTGCTGACCACACCACCAGAACGACTAAGAAGGAATGCTCCGTTTACAAGGTTTTTTTTACAAAGCAGTGAGAAAGTGGTGAGCACCTCATTAGAAAATGGACAAAAGGGTATGAGCAGACAGTTTACAAAAAGAAGAGGTACAAATGAACAAAATAAAAAAAAATGTTTGACCTCACTAATGAATGAAAAGGCACATAGCTGACATGGAGACCACTGTTCTCCTGCTGAATGGGCAGTGGTGTGTGGTGTTGACACTGCTGGTGGGATATGAACCATGGCTCTTCAGCAGTGTGGACTAGTGGCCTTTCTAATGTGTGCTTTATGTCCCAAGCTTTCCATTTCTGGGAGTTTATCCCCAAGAGGTTATCATAGTTGTGTGGAGATATTTGTCTCCAAATATCTTTATTACTTTTTTGTAATCACTATTTTATTTTATTTTTTAGAGACAGGGTCTCACTCTGTAACCCAGATTGGAGTGCAGTGGTGCATTCTTGGTTCACTGCAACCTCCACCTCCCAGGCTCAAGTGATCATCCGACCATTTTTTTGTAATCACTTATTTTATTTTATTTTTTTGAGACAGGGTCTCGCTCTGTAACCCAGGTTGGAGTTCAGTGGTGCAATCTTGGCTCACTGCAACCTCAGCCTCCCAAGTAGCTGGGACCACAGGCTTATGTCACCACGCCCAGCCAATTTTTTTTGTATTTTTTGTACAGACACGGTTTCGCCATGTTGCCCAGGCTGGTCCTAAACTCCTGAGCTCAAGCGATCCACCCACCTTGGCCTCCCAACATTGCCAGTATTGCCTTCAACAAACAGAGATTCGTTTATTTCCTGTGTCTGGTAGTCTGTGGTGAGCAGCGCAGGGTTGGGCAGCAGCTCAAAGCCATCACAACCCCATGCTCTTTCCTGCCTGTCTGCGCTGCTGCCCTTCATGGTGGCATCTTCACTCACGCATGATGGCTGAGGTCCCAGGCCTTACCTCTGTGTTCCAGGTGGAAAAAAAGGGAGAGAAGCTAGGGGCCAAAGGGGTGCTAGCTAAGCCTGTTTTTTTTTTTTTTTTTTTTTCAGAAAAGTTAAAACCCGCATTTATTTCTTGCTGGCTGTGAGAAATAAATGTGTGTCACAGGGCCAGCCGTGGCTGAAGTCAGCCAAAGGAGCAAAGGCTTCTGGGTAGAGGTTGATCAGTCAACCAACAGTGTCTGCCATGTGGGGTATTTCATTTCCATCAGTTTTCTGAATTTGCTCTGATGAATATAAGACTTTTATAATAAAACTGTTAAGTCTTTTTCTTTTTGAGATGGAGTCTTGCTTTGTCACCCAGGCTGGAGTGCAGTGGCACGATCTCGGCTCATTGCAACCTCTGCCTCCTGGGTTCAAGCCATTCTCCTGCCTCAGCCCCCCCAGTAGCTAGGATTACAGGCATGTACCACCAAGCCCGGCTAATTTTTGTATTTTTAGTAGAGATGGGGTTTCACCATGTTTGCCAGGCTGGTCTCCAACTCCTGACCTCAGGTGATCCGCCCGCCTCGGCCTCCCAAAGTGCTGGGATTACAGGCGTGAGCCACCGCACCAAGCCTGTTAAATCTTTTAAAAAATTATATTTATCTTTTGCAATTCTGCATTCAATTTCAGACAAAATGATGGCAGGTGAGAATTCCCAGATGGGCGTTTCTTCGAGTTTTTAGTCTGTGGGCAGAGGCTGCAGTCCCTTCATTGCACTCCCAGACACCCTCATCACCGTGTGGATGCCCGAGGGTCTGTGGTGGTGCTTGTCGGGCTGAGGCCCATTCTCAGGGACGGGCTGACTGCCCTGCTTGGGTGGGATGTGGGGTGTGGGCTTGTATGGTGCCACTTATCCCTTCTGAACTGGGCCCTCAGGACCCCGGGTGGCTGCAGGGGGGCCTGCGACAGCCGATGAGGAGCTGCTTCCTTCAGTCCTGTGGGTTCCTGGGAGCCCACCTTTTCGGCCGAGCTGGTGGTGGGCTCTTGGGAAGGCAGGAGAGAGGCTCACTGGTTTTCCTTTTCTTTTCCATCAGCATCCAGCACGTGTATGGCGCTCAACACCCCCCCTTTGATCCACTGTTACATGGCACGTAAGTGACGTTCCAACCTCACTTGGCGTCTCGGCTCTGATATGGGAGGGCTGGGGCAACCCCGGTCTTCCTGCTTCCTTCCTGCTCCCAGGCATTCCTGAGGGAGGAGACTGGTTTCTCATTCAGCCACACTGATCAAGCAGTCGCTTTGTGTGAGACACTGTGCACCCCATGCTACGCATCCCAGTGAAGACGGCAGATGTGGGAGACACAGCCTGATGTGGGGAGGTGGGGGAGCCCTGGGGAGAGCCAGGAGCCAGCATCCTTTAGCCACGGGCAGCCTGGCTGCAGGCCATTCATGCTGGCTTGTCCTTTCCCTTCCTCCTTCCCGCATTCTCCACCAGCTGCTGGAGCCTGGCCCTGGCCTGTCCTGGCCCCTCCACAGCAGGCGGGAACGCAGAGTGTGGGGCTTGTGCTGGGCTGTTGTGACCCTGCAGGACTGCACCTGTCTGACAAGTTTCTCACGTGAGGTGGGGCCGATGTTGTGTGTTGTCATATTTTGGGGGAATCTTGTTTAAAAGATTGCGTGTCTTCAAATCCACATACCATAGGCCTGCACCCTGCACAGGCGCTCCTGGCCCACACCCCTCACTGCTGGGCAGGAGCCTTGCTGGGATTCGGGGAAGGCGCCCCAGGCACTGGCCAGAGTGAGCTGGGGTGGTCCTGCAGGGTATCACCATGTGGCCCTGCGCCTCCTCCCAGGTGGCCTTCCTGGAGCCCCCTCCCTCTCCTGCCACTGAGTCCTCATGGGCTTCGCCTGCTCTTCTTTTGGCTGTCTCTGTGAATTGTGTTTGCTTTTTCGCTCACTATTGCTAGATCGAAGCTGAACACTTCTATGCCTGTCTTTTCACCTGGGAATTCTTTCCTGGCTGGTTTTGGGTGAAGCCTTCGAGCATGTACGAGTAAAGACTGCCTTTGCATTGCAGTTTGCTCAGGTCCACGGCCAAGATGCCCACCACACCAGTGAAGGCCAAGCGGGTCAGCACCTTCCAGGAGTTTGAGAGCAATACCAGCGATGCCTGGGACGCTGGGGAGGACGATGACGAGCTCCTGGCCATGGCGGCGGAGAGCCTGAACTCCGAGGTGGTCATGGAGACGGCCAACCGTGTGCTGCGTAACCACAGCCAGCGGCAGGGGCGGCCCACACTGCAGGAGGGGCCAGGGCTTCAGCAGAAGCCCAGGCCCGAGGCAGAGCCGCCCTCACCCCCCAGCGGCGACCTCCGGCTGGTGAAGTCTGTCAGTGAGAGCCACACGTCCTGTCCTGCAGGTATGATGGGAGGACTGAAGAGATGGTCTGGGTTTCTGGCCAAGCTAAGAAAGCGGCCAGAGCACACTCACTGTGGGAGAAGCAGTGGGTTCCCATCCTCATTTGTAGCAGGCCCCCTGGCCCACGAGATCCCTTATGGTTCTCTTCCAAGGATAGGGGGGTGGGCTGCGCTCTTTCCTGGGGCACCCAAGTGCTTTCTTCTGTCTTAGCTAGGTATGTCTCTCCTCCGAGTGGAGTGGAGGCTTCTGTCCTAGCTAAGTGCATCTCTCCTCCGAGTGGAGTGGAGGCACCAGGCTGTTGTGGGCTGGCCGTGAGAGGGCCACAGGGGAGCAAGTGCCTGGGGACACTGTCTCCCTCCTAACTCCACCAGCTTGTGATGGTTCCATGGGTGACATCGCCAGCCGCGGGGTCAGGCCCCTGCATGTTTGGGGGCTGGCGCTCTAGGCAGCTTACAGGATTACTGCCAGGGGTGCATACACGTGGGCTCAGATCTGTAGGGGCTGGGAGTCTGACTTTTGGGTCGGCCACATTTGCATTCTGACCCCCTCGGGTGGGGTCATGTCTGGTGCCATGTGTATGGCACTGGTGCACAGCAGCTGTTCTTGAGGCTGTTTCTGTGACTGCTGCTCTTGGTGTGTTGCAGGCCATCACGTCTGTGATGGAAAAGCTGCACGGTCGTGTGATGAACCCACCGTGGGCCGCGGGCACTGTTTTCAGAGCTTGGGATACCCCACTGGATAGACTGAGATACATCTGTGCCCTGTGGAAAGTCCATTCTTGTGAGAGGGACAGATGCGGCACTGCCCACAGCCAGCAAGGGGGCACAGAGCGTGCTGGGAGGCAGCAGGTGCCACGGTCAAGAGAGGCAGAGAATGGGGTGGGAACGCGGTGGCCGTGAGAGCAGTGGGGAGCAGGTGTCATCTTAAACGGGGAGGTCAGGGTGTCTTCACGTCAGCGGTGCTGTTGGGAGGCAGGGGGTGAGGGGCAGGGGCAAGGGCCAGCTGGGGCGGCCTCAGGCCGTCATAGATACCTCCCTCCAGGGTCTTCTGGGGGCTAGGGTGCTCTCCCCACATTTCCAGTTGAGAAGATGGAGATTGTTAGAGTGGCCTGAGGTTACCCTGCAGAACTAGGTTTCATACCTAGATCTAATTTTTAAAACCACTTTCTAGGAATTGATTAACTTCTAAAATGTTACAGCCCTCATTAGTTGAGAGTACTGTGCGTGATTTCATTTGATCAGTTTTCTTTTTGGAGTCTAATAAATTTTAAAGTCTTTGAACTTGTAAGTGGAAATCTGGTGATGGCCTTTGCGGGAGGCTTGGAAACCTGGTGACTGACTGAAGCATGCACTGACCGCCTCCTGCAGGCCCAGTCCTGGGCAGCGCCCTTCAGCCTGTGGCAGAGTCAGAGTTGGCAGGATCCCTGGCTTCATCTGCTCATGGGTGGTGCTGACATTGAAGTTCTGTGAGCCTCTCAGCACCCCACCCCCTGCCCCCAAGATGCAGGACACTGTCAGGCTGAGAGTGGCCAGGACCGCAGGACCACACGGTGTGTGGCTGGGGGATCTGACAAGAGGCAGGCTCAGGCTGCGACCAGCTGGGGTCGGAGAGCTGTGAGATGTCACCCTGGGATGGCCTCATCCTGGAAGAGCCAAGCAAAGGATGCTCCAGGCAGCTTGCGCTGGGAGAAGGGGGCCCATGACCTCGTTGCCTTGTGCTCCCACCTGCCTGCCTTGGAGTTGGCCATCTTTCCTCTGTTTGCTTCCTGGGCAAGCTTTTTTTGAGCACTTCAGTATAGTGACAATGATACCATATATTGATCATTTACTATGTGGCAGGTACAGTATCAACTCCCTGTGACACTAAACTCATTAAACTTTGCAGCAACACTAGGACATGGACTTATGGGTCCTGCTCAGGAGTGAGTGGCCCCTTTCGTGTCCTGACGAAGCCACATCAGTCATTTCTAAAGATCACAGGGAAGTCCAGCTGAGCACCTTTAATTCTGGGACTCAGTGCACAGCTGCTCTTCCTGCTGAATATTGACTCTGAGGAACTGTAAGTGCTGCTGAAGCAGGAGCCTCTGAAGGAGGGAGAGGGGGCACTGTCACCCGCGGTCCTCCCCTCTGCTCAGGTGCTGGTTCTCAGCCCTCTCTGCAGTAAGGCCGGCAGCGGAAACTCTGGAGCCAGACGCCGTGGGCTGGAGCCCCAGCCCACTGCTTGGTGTGCGGCTGCTACAAAATAGGAATCACAGCAAGGGCGCTGAGGCTGGTGGGAGGAGATCCTCCTGGGGGTTGGGGGGATTCAGGGAGAGTGGGCAGCGGAGATGGGGGAGGAGACAGGGCGGTACTCTGAAGTCTGTGCCCCCACTTTAGCATACTTTTCTGGAAATTTAACTGGGCCACATTCTGCCCAGAGGCCATAGGTTGCCTGGCTCCTGGATAGCCTGAGGGTTTCTGTGTGAATTATTTTCCCCCACTCCCAGGTTGTGAAGGAAATGGGTGCGCTCTGTGGGAAGGAGGGCGCTGGGGAGTGCGGCTGCTACCTCCTTGCTCCAGTGGCTGTTGGAGTGGATGTCAGCCCGTTCTGGAGTTTATTTTTCACTCTACTTTAATGTTCAGTTTTTGAAAAATGAGATAGCTAGATAGGATTTAGACCCAGGAGTCTGGAGCCTTTCCCAGCCTCTGCTTGTTGGTCTCAGATGGCCGTGTTGAGTGATCTGAGGGCCTTAGGGTCGTCCCTTGGGCTGACCCGGTCCCGGGTTGCTGGGTGGAACGTGCTGTCTCACCACCTGCTTGGGTCCCCGTGGGCCTATCTATCTTGGGGGTCAATGGGGCCTTGGTGGGCAGCAGCAGAGGGCGGGAGGGAGGGTGGGCAGCTTGTACTCTAGTGCCACCGTGGTCACTGCCTGTAGTGGGGTCTGGGAAGGTGCCATCCTTCACCTGTCTGGCTTCCTTTGTTTCCTTGGGATGAGGGTCCCTGTGGGACCTTCCTCCCAGGGCACTGGTGAGACCAGGGAGGGCCAGGCAGGTGGCAGGGTTGGGCATGCTCTTGAGACGGCAGGTGAGTGCCTTCGCAGCACCCTGGTTCCTGCTGTGTCCCCACCGTTGCCTCCCATCCTCAGCACCTCTGCAGGCTTTCTCCTTTCCCTCACGGTAACTGGTGGGCTTGCCCTCCACACTCAGGCCTGGCTGACCCGAGGGCACCGTCCTGCACAGACCCTCTGGGTCATGTCACCTGGGCAGGCCCTGATCCGCCACCCCAGGCACTGGTGGGAGCCTGACCTCCACACAGCCCGAGGGGCCCTGGAGTTTTCTGGCTGTCATTGTGTTGCTTTTATGCGAGGTGGTCCATTTCGTTGATGAATAATACTCTGCCAGAGGCGAGTGAATTTCAAAAGTGTCAGTTACATGTTATTGCTCAAGAAACCAAGGTCCCCACTGCTCAGTGATGGGAAGAAGGGACCGTTGTGACCCAACAGCATTCACAAAGGGACAGTGGCACAGCAAGGAGGAACATGCGGTCGGGAGGAGCGCCCTCACCCTCACCCCCATTCTCTCACCCCTGCAGAAAGTGCCAGCGATGCCGCCCCTCTGCAGAGGTCCCAGTCTCTCCCACACTCGGCCACCATCACGCTGGGTGGCACATCCGACCCCAGCACCCTCAGCAGCTCAGCACTGAGTGAAAGAGAGGCCTCCCGGCTCGACAAGTTCAAGCAGCTGCTTGCCGGCCCCAACACGGACCTTGGTAAGCACCCTGTCCTCTGGAGGACACACACAGACATTTCTTGCTGTTTCTGAAACAGATCACATCTTAAAGGATTCCACGTATGCTTATGTAACGCACACGCGTCCGTGTGTAATTTGCCTTGCAGGAAGGTGATGTTTTCGTGTAATATTTTCAAGTCAGTAAGTCACTAAGGTAGTAGCAATTTGTGCTTTAGACACGTTTTGTTAATGTCTTTCCTATGCAATTTGAAAATGTATTTTGCGTTCCTTTTTGTTTTCTTTTTTTAAAATTTGAGACAAGGTCTTACTCTGTTGCCTGGCTGGAGTGCAGTGGTGCGATCATAGCTCACTGCAACCTGGAATTCCTGGGCTCAAGCAATCCTCCTGCCTCAGCTTCCCGAGTATGTGGGACTACAGGATTGTGCTACCACGCTCACCAGATTTTTTTCAATTTTTTCTGCAGATACGGGTCTCCCTATGTTGCCCAGGCTGGTCTTGAACTCCTAGTCTTAAGAGATCCTCCTGCCTCAGCCTCACAAAGCACTGGGCTTATAGGCGTGAGCCACCACGCCTGGCCCATTCTGTTTTCTTGTTGTCCCATTTGCACTCTTTATTATTGCTGCCCTTGGTGAGCCCTTCGAGGCTGGCCAGGTGGACATCCTTGTTCTTGACAGTATTCTGAAGACAGTGGATCGTGGGAGCACAGCGCTGGTGACTATCAACTCCAATCTGCTGGTTTTGTACTTTTCTATCATGGGGCTGGCAGTCATCGGAGGGTGACAGGCTGTGAGCCCTGCAAGGGGGCAGGGGTGAGGCTGGGGCAGAGGGGCAGGCCCACAGGGCAGAGCACAGTCACCAGCGTGACTCTTCCTGCGCGAGTTGCTTCCAGGCACATGCAGTGCCCACGTGGACTGCCGTGGCCAGGCTCTGTGGAATGCACTTGCTTTGAGTTCCTGCGGTGGAATTCCTGCTGAATCCACGTCCTTCCTTTCCGTATCTCATCTTTGTGGAGTGCCACTCTGGCTAGGTGTTTGCTAGACGCTGGAGCTCTCGGGAGGACTGGAATGTGGCCTTGGTCATGAGATTGCTTCATTGAGGGGACAAACCTGTATGAGACAGTTATGGCCGGTGTCACTGTGGCACCGGAGGTGCAACGCCTGGCTTGGCCAGGAGGTGGCGAGTGGTGCATGCGGATGGGCCTCCGGGAGCCACGCAGGAGCCGTGCAGGGGCCATACGGGAGCTTGCGGCAGCCGGGCCTTCACGCTCAGGCCCAGGGCAGGGAGAGGGTTTCCGGCCAGAAGCAGCGGTTCAAAGGGCATGGCTGAAGCTGTGTTCCCGAGGCTGGGGAGGGCTCTTGGAAGCTCTCCTGGCTAGAAGGACACAGCTCTGAGTAGAGTTCTCAAAGTGGGTGGTTGTTTCTTCCTTATGTTTGTTTTTTTGAAACAGCAACACTTTCATGTGTTATAACATGACACAGCACAGCAGGGTGTACGTGAAAACGAGGCCTGTCCCAGCCTCCACCTTCCCTTCCTTTGCACAGCTCCAGGCGTCTCCTTCCAGTGATGGCCCATGCATCTGTTGTTTTAAGCGTTTCATGTTGATGCAGTTGAAACTTGCAGAACAGTTGGCGAGAATAGTGCCAACAACTCCCATATGCTCTGCACCCAGAGTCACCAATTGTTTACATTTGCCCATTACCATTCTGCATGTGTGTGCCTGTTTTTGTGTGTGTGTGTGTGTGTGTGTGTGTGTGTGTATATATATATATATTTTTTTTTCCTGAACCATTTGAGAGTCAGTTGGAGATATATCCCTTTACCTCTAAAACCTTCGCTGCATATTTCCTAAGCACAAACCTTCGCTGCGTATTCCCTCAATAGCATCACAGCACAGGTGTCACAATCAGGAAGTTTAACATTGACACAGTACTATTTTAACACTTTTATTATTTTAATCCAGAATCCATAGTCACATTCTGCCAGTTGTCCCAGTAATGTCCGTTCCCTCTTTTTTCTTAGTCCAGACTCCAGTGGGGAGCAGGCGTTCCATTTGGATGTCACGCCTCTGTCTTCTCCACTAACCTGGAGCAGCAGCTTTGCCGGTCTCTGCATTTCGATCTTGACACTTTAGCAGAGCACAGGCCAGTGATTTTGTGGGATGTCCCTTGGTTTGTGCTTGTCTGATGTTTGCCCACATGAGATTCTGATTGATAATTTTTGGCAGGAACATCACTGAAGGGATTTGTGTTCTTCTTGGTCATCACAGCGGGGGCACGTGGTGCTGGTGGGTCCTGGCGTTGATGATGTGGACTCCGATCACTTGGTTGAGGTGGCATCTGACAGCTCTTTCCACTGAAGAGCTCCCCTTTTTCCTTTGGTGATGAAGTGCTCTGTAGAGAGATGCTCTGGGGTCTGTGCATTTCTACGGTGTATTTCTTTCTCCCCTTGCACGGCAAGGCACTTGTGCACTTCACTCTTTAAAGGAATGATACATTTTCCCATGGTGTATGTGGAGAACCGCCTTAGTCTTTAGAGTGCCCTGTAACATGCCATCCTATGGATGTCCCCCCACTTGACTGCACCAGCCCCTGTGGATGGGCAGACAGGTTATTCCTAGCTTGCTATTACTACAAACAACTCGACAACATTTCTTCAGGCGCCTGAACCTCCCTCTGTGATGGTGACACAGAGTATCCCTAGCCATGGGTGAGGCGAGAAGGCAGTGTGGGGGATGGCTCTGTGATTTCGGCTAGAGCACCGGGTGGGTGGAAGTGTCACCCACCAAGACAGGAGATAAAGGTAGATCGTGCTTACAGGAGTCTAGTCTTGTAGTTGATGTACCCATCTTGGCCACTTCCTCTTCTAGCGTGCCAGTGCCCCTTCTCGGCTGGCTCTCGTGCCTCCAGGGTGGTGTGGAGATGCAGAACCACGTTGCACCTGGGAGAGTGGGTCCTGGAGCTGGGCTGCCTGTGTGGAGAGCTGGCTGCACTGGTTACTCGCCACGTGACCTTGAGCCAGCTTGGTGATGATCCTGCTCTCAGAGTTCTTGTTTGCGTGACGGGCACGATGAAAGCGGTGCTCATTTTGCAGTTTAAATGAGATAGTACGTATGACGTGCTTAAGAGAGTGCCTAGCACATACTAAACACTCGAAAATTTTAGTTATTTTTATGGTTGTTGTTATGTTCATTTGAACTGGTTTTTTTATCTTCTCATTTGATTTTTGCGCTATTGACGTATATGGTCACTTTTGTGGTTATTGACGAGTCAAGGACTTACAGATGTTTTCCTGGTTGTGTCCTGTGGTTTCCAGCAATGGGCAGGTGGAGGAGAGACAGCTGGTGAAAGCAAGATTTGCCTGATGGGAACCCTGTGCTGGGTCAGGCTCTGAGTACCCACCTGGAACATTCTGAAGGACTTTGTAATTGAAGCAACTTTTGGAAATTAAAATCATACTTAAAAGTAAAGCTTTCAAGACTTGTAGGAAGATGAGAGTATGTAGGGCTAGATTTTAGCATGTAAAAATCAAGTATTTTGTTAGGTTGAGGGGACTGTGGGTTTTTTTCTTTCTTTATAATTCTATGTAAATATCAAATCTAAAACCAAAAAGCTAAATGCAGAGCTTTCAAAGTTAAATGATGACTGCATTTGTATTTAGTAGCAAGAGAAAACATCGCCAGTAAATTGCCTGTTTTTATAAGGCAGTTAAGATAGCTTTGGAAGACAGTGGAATGTACTGTCTTCACATTACATGAAAGACGTAAGTGGCAAATATTTGCCAATGTTGGAGAAGCAAATCACTGATGTGAGAAGTGCCTACAGAAATGAGTCTACCTGCTGAATATCATTCTGTCCAGCGGAGTGCTGTTTTTCTTTGTTTAGCTTACGCTCTGTTATGAGCCTGCGGACGAAAGTAGCAAATAGAACTTAACAGCTCATTTTACTCTTAGCATTGGCTCAATATTTACTCACACAAAGCCTGCCTGCTTTGAAGCCCCGGAAAATGACACTCAAGTTGGTCACATGTGTCTGGTGAATGATAGTGTGATTTGGTAACGTGTAGAACATGCAGTTTCCTGAGGACCATCTAGGGCCTGCCTTGCAGCAGTGGGGCTTCGGAGGGCAAACTGTGTGTGGAGCTCAGCTCTGGCCCTCAAGGCTTTCGAACGGTAGGACAGAAGGCATGACCCTTCCGTCAAGGAGTGGGGCCAGGCCACGGCCATGTTCCACTTCCCCCGAGGGGTGAGCATCCAGTCTAGGCTTTATGAGAGCGTGCTGATAGATGGAGGTCAGCGGGAGAGGGTGCTTTGGGGGTTGGGAGGGCATGAACAGAAGTTTGGAGCCATACACCTTGGCAGCACTAATACGAGTAGATGCCCCCTTGGTGTCCGCAGCTCTAGGGCAGCCCTGAAGGGGCCTGGGCCCTTGGTGACAGGAGGAAGCAGGTGCGGCCTTGGAGTAGGCCCTCAGTGTGATGGCTGGCCGTGTCCTTACTCATGAAGTGGCTCAACCTCCCTGTCTCGTCAGCTGTAGAGGGAGCATGAGACCTTCCCTGCAGGGTCCTTGTGAAGGTCGGTGGGAATTTATGTAAAGTCACTCATTCATCCAGGCTCTGTTGACCACCTGCTGTGGTTGTGGGCACTGGAGAGAAATCGGCAGCCAGGCTTGCAAGGGCCCTGCCCTCAAGGAGCTGACATTCTCGTATGAGGAGACAGAGGGAGCTCGCTCAGTACCCCCGCAACCATCAGAAGGCAGAAAGCATGTAGGGAGAGTCAAGGCATGCGGAGGGTAGAGGCTGGAGCTGCTCTGCAGTTGGCTGTTTCTGGGGTGAGATCTGCACACAGGCAGGCATTTGAAGAGGGGGCATGAGCATTCTAGGGACAGGCCCAGAGGTGCAAAGGTCCTGCGGGCAGTAGAGCTTCATGTGCTTGAGGGGTTGCTGAGGCTCTGGCCTGGTGGCTGAGTGGGGTGTGGGGAGAGGCCTGCAAGGCAGGCAGGGACCGGGTCCCCAGGCTGAGAAGTCCAGGAGAAGGAGCGGCAGGCAGGGACCTGCCCCAGGGCTGAGAAGTCCAGGAGAAGGAGCGGCAGGCAGGGACCGGGTCCCCAGGGCTGAGAAGTCCAGGAGAAGGAGCGGCAGGCAGGGACCGGGTCCCCAGGGCTGAGAAGTCCAGGAGAAGGAGCTCTGCTTTTACTTCGAGCACAGCATGAAGCCTCTGGGAGGTTTTGAACTGGGGGAGTAAAGTGCGGTGCAGAGCATCAGAAAGCGGTTGCTATTCTGTGGAAGGAAGAGCCGATGACTGCTTCTGAGCAGGGTGTTGCCAGTGGCCATGGACTAGGTGGAGTCCTTGGGCAGCTCTTGGGAGGGGCTGGGGGAGGGTCAGAGTAGGGTGGGAGACTAGGGGGCAAGAGTGGAGGCCGTGGGCTGGGGTTGTGGGTGGGGTGGGCTGCGTGAGTTGGGGGCTGATGGGATCTGGAGCTGGGTAGACTAGCGAGAAGGCAAGAGCCAGGACCCCCATAGCTTAGAGCCTGGGGTCTGCAGGGACGGGGAACAGCCGATAGACACAGAATCAGAACACACTCCAGAGATGGCATTTCACTGGGGAGACAAAATCACGTCCTCATGAAACAGAGAGCCAGGGAAAGCAGTGTATTTAAATGCTCACATAGTTACAGCCACTGGGGGCCTTTACTCTGTGCTGGGCACTGTGCTGTAGAGACTATGTTATCAGTCACCAAAAGACCCCCCTCTGCACCCCCACCCCCTTCCCGCGTGCCCCAGATTGCTGGCCTTATCGCTGGTTTACAGCTGAGGAGCTTGAGACAAGGTTAAGCAGGTGGCTGCCCTCCAGCCCCACAGTGAGGGCAAAGCCGGCTGGGAATCAGGGTCACCCCGGGCTGGGCTCTCAGCCTCCAGGTCACACATTTCTGGTGAGTGTAGACAGTGGGTATTCTCGGTGCTGTTGGAGGCCTGAGGAAGGGCGGCGATTTTCTCTCCTGTGGGCCTTGTTGGAGATCCTCGCTTCTGCTGTGGGAGCTGGGGCCCGGCCCCCAGGAGCTGAGACCAGTAGGGCACTTGGTTCTTGCGACCCTGCCGTCAGCGTTCGGCGTCACCCTCTAGTGGCCAGGTGCTGTCTTTGCAGCCTGTGCTTCATTACCGTAGCAGGGCACGTTGGCCTTATGGGTGGGGGGTGCTTACACTTGCGTGTGTCTGTGTGTGTTCACCGTGCTTACTGAAAGGCAAGCACAGCCTCAGAAGAGAATAACGTGAGGGACGAAGATGAAAGCTCTGGCTAACTCGGCCTTGCCCTGGCGTCTCATCAGGGAAGGGCTTTGTCAAGGAAGACAGCCCCCTGGCCACTTAGAACTGCCGAATGCAGAGGCCCGGGGCGGAGGGAACAAACTCCCGCTCGCACAGCCCTTCTGTGCATGCAGGGCCCAGCCACACACCCAGATCCTTGCTGGCCCTGCTCTGCCCTCAAGTCCCCTGCAGTGAGTGTCACATAGTAGGTACTTGTCATTTGATGGTTCACTGACTCTTCAGCTAGACCTTTCTCACCTTCGTTTGGGGCGTACATGGTCCTGTGTCTCTGGTTTTACTTTGTTTCTTAGATAAATTTACTAGGTAAGTAACTGACACTACCATCCAATGGCAGCTCAGCAACGATGCGATGGTACCTCCTTGAGCCAAGGATGGGCTTTCCCAACCGTGCGGCTCTGGGTTTGTGTTTTCCCCCCCGTGGCTTCCCCCACATCACCGTTACTCTGCTTTCCCTCAAAGCTTGCCCCCGGCCTTGGCCCCTTTTTGCCCGTGTGTTCCCACTTAGGACAGGAGCTGTGCCTATTTCTTTTCTCTGCTCATTTTGTCACTAAAGGGTTTCTGTGATCATCATTAACGGAAATGTTATTGAAAGTTAGAGAAATGGAAAAGATAATAAAACCAACAAACCAAAATTGCCACTGTTTCCACATGCTGTATTAACTAGAGTTGTGTTTTCTTTTTCCCTCTAATTTATTCCCTCTTAATCGATTCTTAGCAGTCCTTCAGAGCTCACTGGCAGAAATGGCTCTCAGCGGCTGTTTTGTCTGCAGAATGATATGGGCTTTAGGCAGGCGTGCGAGAGCCTCAGTGAACACGCTGGCCCCCCCCTTTCACGGCATTGCCGGCATCCTTTTTTCTGGGTGACGTGTTCTCTGCTCGATGTGGTATTTGAACTACATATGGTGTCACTCGGCTTAAAATAACCAAATTAGATATGATTTGGTGAAAATTAGGAATTTTATTTACTATCCATAGTAGTGTAAATCTTCAGTTTAATAGGAAACCTTTCACTGTTCCTTCAGGTGATTTGTTTCTGTTGAATGGTGATTTTTAGTCTGTAATATTAAAAGCAAATGCTAAAAGAGAGTTTGTAAGTCTTTGGTATGGTTTTAAAGGAGCTGCCTTAAAAACTTATCTGTTGCATGTTTGTCTTTTTTTTCTTATAATTTCTTTTGTAGATGAGGATATTGGATACAGACTTGAGCAATTATGCGACTGTGTTGTTTTCTCTATGTGAGGCATAAGAGAAGGAAAGTAGGGCGAGTATGGCAGGATCCCCAGGGACTCATTGCTCCTCGCCTTGTACAACATTTTCTACTTGTAACTTAGCTCCTTATTATGGTTTCCTCTAAGAAAGTATGAGTTTGTGTCCATCTGCCCATTAGACTGTGATTCTCTCTTGGGCCATGGCTGAAGTCACTCATCCTCCTGTTCCAGTGACTGGCACATGCATGGCACATTCTCAGGAAATGCTGGCAGAGCTAATTGAGCCACCAGCGGTCAGTCTCCTTCTCTCCTACCCCGTGTTCTTCAGTGGTGAGTGGGGCATTGCTGGTTTTCCAGTTGACACAGGGTGCCTTGTATCCAGGGCTTTCCGTGAAGATGTGTTTTTGCTGTAGGTAACAGAAAAGCAGATGCAAGGACTTTTGAACAAATTCAGAAGTTAAGTTTCTCAGCAAGATGCCTGGAGGCAGGTAGCTGTTGGCACTGGTTCACTGGCTCAGTGATGTCCTCAGGATCTAAGCTCCAAGTCACTTGGCCTCTTCCTCACAGCTCTGAAGGGGCTGTCACCGTCATGGGGTGATGGAAGGAGCAGTCACCAGGGCAGGCGTCTTCTTGCTGGGAGAGTAGGGCTCCCTTCAGAGCCAGGCCACATGGCCACTCCTGGTGGTAGGGGATGCTGCCAAGGATGTGTCTCCTGTGGGCTGGACGTGGGCACTTTCAAACTGGGATTCTGGAAACAGAGAGGTGGGACGGGTTGGATATTGGTTAGGCAGCCAACTGTGTTTGCCATTCACAGAGATTGATGTGTGTGTCTGTCACCCCTCCCCGCCCCCGCGAGATTTCTGGTTCCTTAATGTCTTTCTGTCCTCCTTCTTCTTTTTTTCTTTATTTTGAGATGGAGTCTTGCTCTGTCGCTCAGGCTGGAGTGCAGTGGCTTGATCTCGGCCCACTGCAGCCTCTGCCTCCCAGGTTCAAGTGATTCTCCTGCCTCAGCCTCCTCAGTAGCTGGGATTACAGGCACCCGCCACCACACCTGGCTAAGTTTTGTATTTTTAGTAGAGACGGGGTTTCACTATGTTGGTCAGGCTGGTCTCGGACTTCTGACCTCGTGATCCACCCACTTCGGCCTCCCAAAGTGCTGGGATTACAGGTGTGAGCCACCGCGCCTGGCCTCCGACCCTCTTATCGCATTTACCCCATGGCTCAGTGCCAAGCGCTGTGTGGGAAACGTAGTAGAGACCAAAACGTTTGATTGCATCGAACTGTCCACAGAGTGCTGGGTGTAGAGGGACTCAGTAAGTGAACTTTGAATTCTCATAGTCAGAGACATGGCATTTAGAATGAGCCTTCCTCTGTTCTGATTTTTTTTTTTTTTTTTTTTTTTGCCCGGAAATGGAGCTGAGACTCAAAGGGCCACAAACCATCCCATTACGGGAGTGCATAGTCCTGAAAGCTGCCGAGAAAATAATGTTTTTGTTTTAAGGTGGTTTAAATTCCTTGGAGTCTGTTATTTAAAAAAATGTATGACCACAGACCATTAGAACTGACATGTAAGACTGAGCTGAAAAAAAAAATCAAGCTAAAAGGATATAAAATTTGTTAACTTAGAAAAATGTGATAATGTACCTTTGACTTTCTAGGGGCTCTGGGTATGGTGGTGAGTTGTCACCCAAGCCTGAGGACAGAGTGAGGGGAGCCTGAGGGGCAGAGGCGAGTGTCTGTGGCTGGTGGGTCCCACCCAGGTCTGCAGTGGGTAGAACAGTGCTGATCTTCGGCCAGTCAGACCCGAGTAGCTACAATCATGGAATTGGGTTTGCTGATACGAGGAGGGGAAGTTCAGCCTCTTCACGGGGCTGGCCGAGCACATGTGTGCAGAGCCAACAGGGCTTTGCTTCTCCCCAAGCATGGCCTGGATACTCTAGTATTATGGTCTATTTTATAAGAGGATTGGCAGGTTCTGTGACTGCAGATTCTTCCTGCTCAGCCACAGATTCTATAGGTGCATCCTGTAGACACTTTACAGGCGAAGTTACAGGGAAGAGGATTTCTTTAAGCAGGAAAGTTGGAAGACAGTGGTGAGCAGTTAGAATTATCACCACCAGCGTGGAACGATGGGGGATCAACAGCAGCAGGATTGTTCTCCTTCTTTAGAGTTCAGGGCTTCAGGGATTAGTGTTGATTGTGATGGTGATTGTGGGGGTGGTGGTGATGGTGATGATGGTGGTGATGATAGTGGTGATGGCGATGATAACTGTGATGATGGTGGTGGGAATGATGGTGATACCAACTCTCCTGCTTGTCAGTGTTGTGGACCCTGTCAGCCCGTGCTGAGGACTTGTGTCCTGTCTGCTCTGAGGCCCCAATGCTGCTTTGCTTGGAGCCGTTTGGGAGGCACAGTGGGTTTGATGTTAGAAGGAAGAAGCACACGCATGCATCTGTGTGACAGCCATTTGCTTGATGACACGCTGGCACTACTTGGCACTGTACCTCTGCAGCAGCAGTGACCAGTGTTTATCCAGCCCTCCCCACAGGCTAGCTCATTTGTCTGGCATTCACTCCATATGATGAGTAGGGCGGCAGGATTCCTGTGATTCCCATTTTGCAGATGAAGAAACTGAGGCTTAGAAATGGAGGAGGACCTAAGGTCAGATGCCAGCCAGTAGCAACAATCACTTGATTTAATCCAGGCTTCTTTGCATTGCACACTGCTTTGCTTACTTTAATAGGACATGAAGAGTTCGGTTTTGGAAATTTTATACAGGGCTGGGTGAAGTAGCTCATACTTGTAATCCCACCAGTTGGGAGGCCTAGGTGGGAGGATTGCTGGAGCCCAGGAGTTAGAGGCTACGGTGAGCTATGATCATGCCACTGCACTCTAGCCTGGGTGACAGAGCAACACCCTGTCTCTAAAAGAAAAAGGAAAAAAGTAAAAAAAACTTGATATAGGAGTAAATCATAGATGATTAAAATAAGAAAATGGGAAGAAATTTCTAACAAACAGAAATGCAGTAAGGGGCTGGGCGCGGTGGCTCACGTCTATAATCCCAGCACTTTGGGAGGCCAAGGCGGGTGGATCACCTGAGGTCCGGAGTTTGAGATCAGCCTGGCCAACATGGCGAAACCCCGTCTTTACTAAAAATACAAAAATTAGCCGGGCGTGGTAGCACACGTCTGTAATCCCAGCTACTTAGGAAGCTGAGGCAGGAGAATTGCTTGAACCCGGGAGGCAGAGGTTGCAGTGAGCTGAGATTGTGCCATTGCACTCCAGCCTGGGAGACAGAGTGAGACTCTGTCTCAAAAAAAAAAAAAAAAAAAAGAAATGCAGTAGGGACAGGAGGTGAAAAATAAGAAAATAATCCAGTTGCCATCACAACTGGATACAATACAGGAAGTTACACCTTAAATGAGTTGCCAAGAATAAAGCAAATCCTTGATTTTGCATAGAGAGGTGAAGGATATCACCTTTATCCTGATGTTATTGTGTGTGGTGAAATGCTGTCAGGTAAAGCTTTGACTTTGGTGTTTAGCCAGCATTTTTTTGTTTGTTTGTTTTATTTTTTTTGAGACAAGAGTCTCGCTGTCGCCCAGGCTGGAGTGCAGCGGTGCGATCTCGGCTCACTGCAAGCTCCACCTCCTGGGTTCACACCATTCTCCTGCCTTAGCCTCCTGAGTAGCTGGGACTGCAGGTACCCGCCACCACGCCCGGCTAATTTTTTGTATTTTTAGTAGACACGGCATTTCACTGTGTTAGCCAGGATGGTCTCGATCTCCTGACTTTATGATCTACCCGCCTCCGCCTCCCAAAGTGCTGGGATTACAGGCGTGAGCCACCGTGCCTGGCCTTAGCCAGCTTTTGAGGTATTCATATAAATTATTGGAGGCTTTCTCTTGAAATCCCAGACTATGTTCAAATTGGTCCTAAAGAGAAGAAGTTCAAGTTTGCTTAAAATCCTAATGTAGATTATGTTAGGATAAGAGAATCTAAAGAATAGGTTAGTGTATTAATTTGCCTGGACTGCCATAAGAAAATACTACAGACTGGGTGGTTTATGCAGTAGACATTGATTTCTCTCAGTTCCAGAGGCTGGAAGTCCAGGACTGGGGTGCTGGCTGATCCAGTTTCTGGTAAGGGCTCTCCTCCCGGCTTGCAGATGCCACATTTTTGCTGAGTTGTCACATGGCATTTCTTCTGTGCATGTGTGGGGAGAGAGGTCTAGAGAGAGAGAGGGAGGTGGAGAGCGAGCGTGCACAGGAGCTCTCTGGGTCTCTCCCCATAACGACGCTTATCCTGTGGCTCAGGGCCCCACCCTCATGACTTAATTTAACTTCACTTACCTCCTTATAGGCTCTGTCTCCAGACACAGTCACGCTCTGGGAGAGGCCTTCAACATATGAATTTGTGGATACAGTTCAGTCTCGAATAGTTAGCAGATCTTTTTCAACTCATCTTTTAACCCAAGATAAACCCATGGATTTGTTTTAGGTTCTAGAAGTAAGAATAACCACATCCCCTGCCACCCTGACCCTTAGCATCTCGGGGGGAAACAGGACCATGGGCTTTGGGGTGGCGCACGTCAGGTCCTGGCCGGGCTTTGACATTTACTGACACAGTGACATGGGCAGTGTCTTCATCTGTAGAATGGGGTAATGTCAGAGGCTTCCATAGCATTTGGGAGGCGTGATGAGGCCATCCACGGAGTGGTTAGCAGGGAGCCCTGCCCAGCTGCTGTGTCCTTACCATTGTTTTCCTATGTGTCTTCCCCACCCAGGTTTTCCATTGAGGCCATGAAGCTATATAGATGGCATTTGTTGTCCTTTTATTCCAGTTAATATTACATCATCAGCCTCTCCGATGCTGCTATAATCTTCATAAACATCATTTTTAATGGCTGTATAATGTTTTGAAAATGATCTTTACTTAAATTCTTATTAAAATTGCATATCTAAGTCAAAATTTCATTTATATGCTTGATCAAAATGTAGACTTGTTTGAGAGTATTCAAAATGTGTCACATCAGCTCACGCATACAGAAGTGACGTTCCTGGGTGTTCAGGAGGAGGGAGGAATGCTCCAGGGCTCACTGCTTGCAGTTTAGGAACTGGTGACATTGATTTCTACTCTATTTACCAGTGTTTCTAATTGGAAAAGCTACATTATACAAAGTTAAAACATTTACAATGGTTCCTCAGGGCTTGCAGCCTGACAAATAAATCTCCTTCGCTCCCAACCCTTCTATTTCTGTCTCCTTTCAGAAGTGTTCCACACATATTCGAGTAGATTTATATAGACGTGTGTTAATATATTTCTCACTCCACCCCATTCTTTTAAAAATACAAATGAAAACATATTAGTGTTATGTGCCCCTTTTCTCACTCAAAAAAAAAATATATATATATATATATATGGAGAGCATGAGAACAGGTGAGATTTAGTATGTAGGTATAATCATCTTTTATTTTAAGTGTCAAAATGGCATAAAATCATCAAATTTTTAAGTAAAAATTCTGTTTTAAAAACTTGAGGTGCAATTCAAATAACAGACGATAAACTGTTTTGTGGTGAACAGTTCAGCAGCTTTTAGTACATTCACACTGCTGCACAACCCCCACCTCAGGTATTCCTCATGCAAAAGAATAGGCAGATATTTAAGCTTTGGGAGGAGTTTTTTTTAAAACAATAATTACATAATTGGCGAGTTTTTATTCTTAGAATCAAATGAAGAGGTAGCTCTGCTTTCGACCCTTCTAGACGCCCCGTGGTGATACACTCTTCCATTAAGGAACTCAGATTCCTCCTGGGAGATAGGAGACACCAGATCCATCCTTTTGTCCTCATGTGAGTTCTGTGCAGGCGGCTGGGCTGCTGAGAGTCTGTACCCTTACATTCAGGATGATTAAAGAGGCTAGGCTTACTTTGGGGAGCATGGCTGGCATAGGCCAGGCTGTGTGTCAGAGTCCATCACGCGGCTGTCATCCAGGACAGGCTAATTACCAAGTACCCTGGGTGCAGGGCAGCAGACTGGCCTCAGGTTCCTGTGGGCAGGGGACAGTGGGCGTCGGATATTTGATGAGCTTGTTTTGGCCAGATGTAGGCACTGGATGGTGACTGGGCCACGTGGACAGGCTTTGGTGCCGGTCAGTGGCCTGGTCAGGAAGACCCATTGCATGGAGTGGTAAGGAGCTGTCAGGGACAGATTCTGGGGTGGGGTGGAACCAGAAGGGAGACATAGGTGACAAGAAAGCAAGGTTCCCATCTCTTCATTCATTTGTCAGACACAAGTAGGTGCCTGCCGTGCCAGGCCCTGTGCTGGACGGTGATGAGCACTTGAGTTGTGTGGCTTCTGAAGGCTGGCATTTGTGGGTGCATCTTGTCTCATGGGTGTGATTTCCGTCGTGGGAGATGGGGCAAGCCTCTCTTAGGGAGGGACTCACTTAAGTGGAGAGTTGAGCGGAGGAGGCAAGAGTGGAGTCTGAGTGGTGAGGGCGGCAGCAGCAGCAACAGTCACAAGCAACAGTCACAACGATGTATCGAGCTGTGTGCTGAGCCCGTTGTGTGCAGTGCCCCTGCGATTCCTAGAGACTTACAGAGGCTCAGTGTCTGGCTCAGGGTCGCCCAGCTAGTGGAGCCAGCACTCGAGGCCAGGTGTGTCAGAGAGAGCCAGCATCCAGTCTGTCGCCCTGCAGGACTGATAGTTTCAGAAGAAGGCAGTGGTAGGAAAAGCCAGAAATGCAGCTGGGGTCTGTTCTTGGAAGGCCTGGCCCGCCAGGTGAAGGCATTCAATTTGAGGCAGCTGTGGTGCCGTGAGAAAGCCACTGGAGACGGAGAGGAGGTGCTGAGATCCCAGGCTCAGATCCTGCCTCTGCCACCCTCAGACCATCCAGCCACTTAATCCCGCCATAGCCTCAGTTTCCCTATTGGTAAAATCAAGGAATTGGTCCAGGCGTTTGCCAAGGTCTGGAAGTCTTTGTTCTGTGTGTAGTTGGGAGTCCCGGAAGGTTTTGGGCAGGGAGTGGAATGATCAGTGCTGTGCTTTGGGGAGGTTAATCGGGCTTCTTCTGGTGCTTTGTGATTATCCTACTGTAGGGCTGGAAGTGACGTGGGGGTGACACTTTGAAATTCAGCAGCAGGTGAATTAGCTGTGCTCTGAGCTGTGGCTGTTTGGAACTCCCTCATGCCATTTCTGGGTCTGGTGGCAGCTTCTGCTCCCCTGCCGCTGCTTCCTCCTGCCTGCTCGTTCCCTGGCACCAGCGGTGGCGTCTCTGCACACCCTGTGGGCACAGCAGGCACAAGGATAATGGGGCTGTCTGGGTGGGCTCGTGGTGCTGAGGAGACACGGAGCACGGCACAGCAGGCACAAGGATAATGGGGCTGTCTGGGTGGGCTCGTGGTGCTGAGGAGACACGGAGCACGGCACAGCAGGCACAAGGATAATGGGGCTGTTTGGGTGGGCCCGTGGTGCTGAGGAGACACGGAGCACCCGTGAATCATGGGGATCACAGTGGCCCAGATGTGAGGCTGGCATTTGAAGTTTGCAGGCTCTGGGGCTCCCACGGGTTGGTCACACTGTGGGCTGCCTGGCCTCACAGCCTCGTCACCCACTCTTCCCACCCCTGTGGGGACACTGCCCACCCCTGCGGGGACTGCCGCCTTTCTGCTGGCTGTGTGTGGCTTTGGTTTTGCTCGATGGGGGTTTTGAAATGGGTTTTCCATGAAGTTGATTGAGAAATTGACAGAAGGCTCACTGTGTTTAACGAAAATGGATTTTAGTTAAAGATGCAGCCAGGTAACTCAAACTTTGGGATGACTTTACTGATCCTTATTTATCGGGGGACCTGCCCTGATAATCACGTAGGTTCTTTTCTATTTTCCTAAGCGTCGGCTGGCTTGAGAAATAAAGGGACAGAGTACAAAAGAGAGAAATTTTAAAGCTGGGCGTCCGGGGGAGACATCACACGTTGGTAGGATCTGTGATGCCCCACAAGCCACAAAAACCAGCAAGTTTTTATTAGGGATTTTCAAAAGGGGAGGGAGTGTGCGAATAGGTGTGGGTGACAGACATCAAGTACTTAACAGGGTAATAGAATATCACAAGGCAAGTGGAGGCAGGGCGAGATCACAGGACCGGAACGAAATTAAAATTGCTAAAAGAAGTTTCGGGCACCATTGTCATTGATAACATCTTATCAGCAGACAGGGTTTTGAGATCAACCGGTCTGACCAAAATTTATTAGGTGGGAATTTCCTCTTCCTGATAAGCCTGGGAGCGCTATGGGAGCCTGGAGTTTATTTCACCTCTGCAATCTTGACCATAAGAGACAGGTACGCCCCGGGGGGGCCATTTCAGAGACCTACCCCTAGGTGCGCATTCTCTTTCTCAGGGACGTTCCATGCTGAGAAAAAGAATTCAGCGCTATTTCTCACATTTGCTTTTGAAAGAAGAGAAATATGGCTCTGTTCTGCCCGGCTCACCGGCGGTCAGAGTTTAAGGTTATCTCTCTTATTCCCTGAACAATTGCTGTTATCCTGTTCTTTTTTCAGGGTGCCCACATTTCATATTGCTCAAACACACATGCTGTACAATTTGTGTAGTTAACGCAATTATTACAAGGTCCTGAGACGATACACATCCTCCTCAGCTGACAGGATTAAGAGATGAAAGTAAAGACAGGCACAGGAAATCACAAGGGTATTGATTGGGGAAGTGATAAGTGTCCATGAAATCTTTACAATTTATGTTTAGAGATTGCAGTAAAGACAGGCATAAGAAATTACAAAAGTATTAATTTGGGGAACTAATAAATGTCCATAAAATCTTCATAATCCACGTTCTTCTGCCATGGTTTCAGCCGGTCTCTCTGTTTGGGGTCCTTGACTTCCCGCAACACTTATTTTATTATCATACTTGTCAAATTTAGGGACTGCTATTCAGTTGACAAGAAAATGTTTCCTAATCCTCGTAAGCTTGAATTTGCTTGTTTCAACTTAATGTTAGCATTTATCTTTTTTGCTTTGGTTCTTTCAAGCCATTTGATGCTTCTTTTGACTCTTTCCACGCTGCAGTTGATCTTTGTGGCGTGTATGGTCTCTTTCCCGTTATTGATAGAGTCTGTCGTGTCCGGAGCTGTCCGCGAGGTGAATCCGCTCTTTGTCTCCCAGGCAGCTCCGCAGGTCTTTCTGTATGCAGGCCACTGCATTTCATTTGCTTCTTCCTTTACTTTAATGACCTTCTAGATCAGACCATTAAATACTTCACTAAAGTACACTCTTTTCTTCCATTTATTCATGGTTATTTCCTCAATAAAGTGTATATTGAATTCGTAAGACACAGATTTCCTTGTGTGTGCCCGTTCCATCATAAGTCATTAAAACTTTTCTAGGCTTGGGGCTTCTGTGCTTGGAAATTCTGTCCGTATTACCTAAGCCAAATATTAAAGAATAAGATCTATTTAGCAAAGTCATTTTTTGATCCTTAGTATACAGCATTTAATTTACAGTTATTTTCAGTGAGATTTTAAATTTGCTCTGGCCAGTATGGGTGACTTCTCTGGAGAGGGAGAAATCTTATTTTTACTTTAACTTTTTATTGGCTTTTCCATTTTCCCGGGGTAGAACAAGAATGCTTTAATAATAGTGAAAATTATTTCTGATTATTTCATTCAATTACAATATGTAGTGAGCTCCTACCAGGCGAGGCACAAGGGACCCAAAGGCTTCCGCTCCAATGGAGAAAGAGATCTGCCGCAGATAATTACGGTAGCGCCAGGAAGGGTTAGGGCCCTTAAGCATATGTCAGAAGTTCCGTGGAAACACAGATGAACAAGTAATGAATTCTGCTGGGGATTTGGCTGGGGGTGGGAGCAGGTGGGCCTTCAGGGGCCAGAATAGCTGCAGAGAAGTTGTCCTGTCTGTGCTGGGCACCAGAGGCTGAGCCACCTCCTCAGCCCAGGACTGGGACTGGGGCAGGGTGTTCCACGAAGGCAGGGGCGCCTGACGGACAAGAAATCAGATCTAAAAGTGCAGACAGTATTTGGGAAGGTGGCGTGGTTTGGACATCTGAATCTCTATGTCGGACATAGGAGGCTGAGCCCTGGTGCTCCTTCTAGGAGCCTTGGTGGCGACCAGAAAGCCGTTGCTGGTTTCTGCCTTTCCGCAGCCCTTGCATAGTCAGTGCACACCCCGGCCTCTTCATCTGCGGGCTGGCGTGGCAGGAGCACCAGCCTTACCTTCTTATAGAATATTTACTTATGTTCATCTTTGCTATTCTTAAATATTATTTAAAATTACAGATGGTCAGTGTTTGAAATTTAGCAACTACTGAGAGTAATAATAAGAAAAATAATAGAATCTAATGCTATGTGCCAGGTGTGGGGTGTGGAGTCCTTGATGTGCATTTTCTTGATCATTTCTCACAGTAGTCCTGTGAAGTGGACGCTATTTTTATTCCTGTTCGACGGATGAGGAAACTGAGGCTTGAAGGGGTTAAGAAACATGCCCAACGTTCCAAGATTTTGACGTCACAGAACCAGGGCTCAAACTTAGGAATGTGTGAGTCCACTGGGCACAGGCTCTCCTGCCTGCTGGGCAACCTGCCAACACCAGTCTCAGGAAGAAAGATAAAAACCCATGTAAACTACCACCCTGAATTCCCCAGGACGTTAAAAAAGCTCATCTTCTTTGTCTTTTAGGGAGGACTGTGTGTGTGTGTTTTCCTTTTCACGTAGACTTGAGATTAAGCAGTGTATCTAATTATATATCTGTTTATATTTATTTTATTTTTAATTTTTTTTTTGAGATGGAGCCTCGCTCTGTTGCCCAGGCTGGAGTGCAATGACAAGATCCCGGCTCACTGCAACCTCCGCCTCCCAGGTTCAAGCAGTCCTCCTGCGTCAGCTCCCGAATAGCTGGGATTACAGGCAGCTGCCACCACACCGGCTATTTTTTTTTTTTTTTGTATTTTTAGTAGAGATGGGGTTTTACCGTGTTGGTCATGCTGGTCTCGAACCCCTGACCTCAGGTGACCCACCCACCTCATCCTCCCAAGTGGTGGGATTACAGGTGTGAGCCACCATTCCTGGCCTATTTTTACTTATTTTAAATAATGTCTTTTCCCATGACACTAACTTTCTTTGAAAACATGATTGTTAATGGCTTTATAATATTCATCAAAATACATTCATTTCTTCCGTTTGCTTGTAAGTGAAACATTTCTGAAGACATTCTATTATTTGGGTGTTTAAGTTGTTTCCGGTTTTGTTTTTGATGTTGTTTTTTATTTATTGTAATTACTAACCTGTGAGACACACCCCTGACACATAACTCTTGAACACTTCCTTGTGTATTTCCGTGGCGTGAGCCCTGGGGCGAGGACTCGGTGTTAAACAGAGCTGCGGAGGTCGCTTGTTCACTCGTGTTGTCTTGCTTGCCCCTGCGGTTTCCCTGCTGGCCCCACTGTTGACTTGATTACTCTTTGCCGTCGCTTGTTCACTCGTGTTGTCTTGCTTGCCCCTGCGGTTTCCCTGCTGGCCCCGCTGTTGACTTGATTACTCTTTGCTGTTCGTTTCCTCTGTATCAGTGTTTTTGAATTGAAGTGCCCCTGGGCACAGAGTCATTTATTTGGACCTTTGGATGTTTTCTCGCTCAGAGCACGCAATCCTACTTCCCCTGTGTTTGATTTGCCAAGGTTTTTCTGCTGCAGACTTTCTAAATTCTTCAGAGGTCGGGCAGTTCTAACAAGATGGTGGCCATTTCTCTTTCTAATTTATTCACTTGTTTGCTCACTCATGAATTCAGTCATGTGCTCATTGATCTGTTCACTCATTTACTCGGAAAATGTTTCTTAAACATCTGCCTGGTGCTGGGCACTGACGATACAAAGATGTATTTGTGAGTGGTGCTCCCTGCCCTGTAGCAGCTCATCCATGTTGAGAAACTGGGCAAAACAGGAAAATTCCAGCTTTATGGCAAGGTGAAGGAAGGGGATGAGTGCCTGGACCTCCGTGGATGAGGCTTGTTTGGCTGGTGGAAGAATGGAAGATGGAGGGAGAGGGCCTGCGTTGAGGGGAGGCCTGCTGGTGGGTCGGGGGTGAGTGGAGATAATCGGCTGGAGCCCGTGGGGTGTGCCTGTGCGCGCCATGGGCAGTTAGGTCCCACTGCAGCCTAGGGGAGGGCTCTGGGGAACGAGAAGCAGATTGGATTTTATCCTGCAGGTGGTGTCATTTCCCTGCCTACAGTTCTTTAACAGTCACGCTCACACCCTTGGGATAGGGTCCGAAGCCTCTGGCCCTCTGGCTGCTGCGAGCGTCCTGGGAGCCTGCCCTGGGCCTCCTGCTGCGGCCGCCTGCCTGCTCTCTGACGTCGGCAGCTCCTCCTCTGCCTGCAGTGCTGTCCCTGAGCCTCCTCACTGGAAGCTGTCTGTGGCCCCTGTGCCTCGTTCCCCCACGCTTTGGTTTGGAGGGTATCACAGGGGAGGGATTGGGCTTGGTGCCGGGCCTGGCTCAGGGCCATGCTTGGTAATGATTTGGTAAACTGAAGAGTAAGCTCTGCCTGGAGCTGTGTTTACTCTTTCCCTTATCTCAGCCAAAAACTGTCCTTTTCAAGAAATTTACTGTCATTCTCTAAGCACTGAATGAAGTTATTCTTTCCAATAAGATTAGGTAAATTCTGTGGAGGACTTGAAGGAGAATCAGTCCCATCAGAAGTCAGTCCCAGAATAGTACCATCTCAACAGCAGTAGATTTTATTGGGGCACGTTGTGTGTGAGGCTCTTTGCTTTAGGCAGTGGAGTGAGGTGGGGAACAGTACAGGGAAGTTAGCCTCGTGGTAGATGACAGGATGAGTCATGATTCTTTTTTTTTCTTTTTTGGCTTTTCAAAGCCTTTTGATGCTTATGCATATTATCAGTCCCCATGACCAAAATAAGATAGGCCACATTTCCTAACATTTGTCTACAGAGCTGCTTATTCACGGGCTACTTGAACATTTCACTGTCATGGTGGTCTACAAGAAGCTGGTAGAGCTTGTGAAAACTGAAAACCTTATTCACGGGGTCATTCCCTCAATTGAACCTCATTCGAAGGGTCATTCCCTCTGATTCCCTAATCATCAGATCTTAACATTTGAATTCTCTCAATGTCCTTTTCACATAGGCAAAATGCTGATGTTCGAACATTAAAGACTTCCAGTAACAAGAACATCTTGTATCACACAGCTTAGAAAATTCTTTCTAAACTCATCAAGTTGTATACATTTAAGTAGGCACATCTTTTTGTAAGTCAATCATATCTCAAGAGAGTGGCTTAAAATTTTTTTTCCTTTTGGTTGTACTGGAATAGCTTTCTCTGTAATCTCTACCCATTGGCTGTAATAAATGGGGCTGTATTGGATGAGTCCAGTTCCCTATTCACATTGCTGTAAGTATATGAAGATACTAGGTTATCCTTTTTTTTTTTTTTCTTCCTTCTTAAAAAAACCTTGGACACGGGTGCAGAATGTGCAGGTTTGTTACATAGGTTACGTGTGCCATGGTGGTTTGCTGCACCTATTGACCTGTCACCTGTTGACCTGTCCTCTGAGTTCCCTCCCCTCACCCACCCACCAACAGGCACTGGTGTGTGTTGTTCCGCTGTCTGTGTCCATGTGTTCTCATTGTTCAACTCCCACCTATGAGTGAGAACATGCTATGTTTGGTTTTCTGTTCCTGTGTTGGTTTGCTGAGGGTGATGGCTTCCAGCTTCATCCGTGTCCCTGCAAAGGACATGATCTCATTCCTTTTTATGGCTGCATAGTATTCCATGGTGTATATGCACTACATTTTCTTTATCTAGTCTATCATTGATGGGCATTTGGGTTGGTTCCATGTCTTTGCTGTTGTGAACAGTGCTGCAGTAAACATACGTGTGTGCATGTGTCTTCATAGTAAACATACGTGTGTGCATGTGTCTTTATGGTAGAATGATTTATATTCCTTTGGGCATATACCCAGTAATGGGATTGCTGGGTCAGATAGTATTTCGGGTTCTAGATCCTTGGAAAATTGCCATACTGTCTTCCACAATGGTTGAACTAATTTACATTCCCACCAGCAGTGTAAAAGTGTTCCCATTTCTGCGTGGCCTCGCCAGCATCTGTTGTTTCTTGATTTTTTAATAATCGTTATTCTGGCTGGCGTAAGATGGTATCTCATTGTGGTTTTGATTTGCATTTATCTGATGATCAGTGATGTTGAGCTTTTTTTAATGTTTGTTGGCTGCATAAATGTCTTCTTTTGAGAAGTATCTGTTCATATCCTTCTTCCACTTTTTGATGGGGTTGTTTTTTACTTATAAATTTAAGTTCCTTATAGATTCTGGATATTAGACTTTTGTCAGATGGATAGATTGCAAAAATTTTCTCCCATTCTGTAAGTTGCCTGTTCATTTTGATGATAGTTTCTTTTGCTCTGCAGAAGCTCTTTAGTTTAATTAGATCTCATTTGTCAATTTTGGCTTATGTTGCAATTGCTTTTAGTGCTTTTATCATGAAGTCTTTGCCCATGCCTATGTCCTGAATGGTATTGCTTAGGTTTTCTTCTAGGGTTTTTATGTTTTTGGGTTTTACATGTAAGTCTTTAATCCATCTTGAGTTAGTTTTTGTTTAAGGTATAAGGAAGAAGTCCAGTTGTAGTTTTGTGCATATGGGTAGCCAGTTTTCCCAGCACCATTTACTGAAGAGGAGATCCTTTCCCCATTGCTTGTTTTTGTCAGGTTTGTTGAAGGTCAGATGGTTGTAAATATGTGGTGTTATTTCTGAGGTCTCTGTTCTGCTCCATTGGTCTATATGTCTGTTTTGGTACCAGTACCATGCTGTTTTGGTTACTGTAGCCTTGTAGTCAGGTAGCATGATGCTTCCAGCTTTGTTCTTTTTGCTAGGATTGTCTTGGCTATACGGGGTCGTCTTTGATTCCTATGAAATTTAAAGTAGTTTTTTCTAATTCCGTGAAGAATGTCAATGGTAGTTTGATGGGAATAGCATTGAATCTGTAAATTGCTTTGGGCAGTATGGCCATTTTTATGATGTTGATTCTTCCCATCCATGAGGATGGAATGTTTTTCCATTTGTTTATGTTCTCTTATTTCCTTGAGCGGTGGTTTGTAGTTCTCCTTGAAGAGGTCCTTCACATCCCTTGTTAGCTGTATTCCTTGGTATTTTATTCTCTTTGTAGCAATTGTGAATGTGAGTTCATTCATGATTTGACTCTCTGCTTGCCTGTTGTTGGTGTAAAGGAATACTTGTGATTTTTGCACATTGATTTTGTATCCTGAGACTTTGCTGAAGTTGCTTATTATTTCCAGAAGCTTTTGGGCTGAGCTGATGGGGTTTTCTAAATATAAAATCATGTCATCTGCAAACAGAGACAACTTGACTCCTTTCTTCCTATTTGAATACGCCTTATTTCTTTCTCTTGCCTGATTGCCCTGGCCAGAACTTCCAGTACTGTGTTGAATAGGAGTGGTGAGAGAGGGCATCCTTGTCTTGTACCAGTTTTCAGAGGGAATGCCTCCAGCTTTTGCCCATTCAGTATGATATTGGCTGTGGGTTCATCATAAATAGCTCTTATTATTTTGAGATATGTTCCATCAATACCTAGTTTATTGAGAGTTTTTAACATGAAGGGATGTGATGTTGAATTTTATCAAAGGCCTTTTCTGTATCTATTGAGATAGATAATCGTGGTTTTTTGTCATTGGTTCTGTTTATGTGATGAATTACGTTTATTGATTTGCGTATGTTGAACCAGCCTTGAATCCCAGGGATGAAGCCTACTTGATCATGGTGGATAAGCTTTTTGATGTGCTGCTGGATTTGGTTTGCCAGTATTTTATTGAGGATTTTTGCACTGATGTTCATCAGGGATACTGGCCTGAAGTTTTCTTTTTTTGTTGTGTCTCTTCCCCGTTTTGGTATCAGGATGATGCTGGTTTCATAAAATGAGTTAGGGAGGAGTCCCTCCTTTTCAGTTGTTTGGAATAGTTTCCGAAGGAATGGCACCAGCTCCTCTTTGTATTTCTGGTAGAATTCAACTGTGAATTTGTCTGGTCCTGGGCTTTTTTTGGTTGGTAGGCTATTAATTACTGCCTCAATTTCAGAGCTTGTTATTGGTCTATTTAGGGATTCAGCTTCTTCCTGGTTTAGTCTAGTTAGGGTGTATGCATCTAGGAATTTATCCATTTCGTCTGGATTTTCTAGTTTATTTGCATAGAGGTGTTTATAGTATTCTCTGATGGTAGTTTGTATTTCTGTGGGGTCAGTGGTGATATTCCTTTATCGTTTTTTATCATGTCTCTTTGATTCTTCTCTCCCTTTTTCTTTATTAGTCCAGCTAGCCATCTATTTTGTTAATTTTTTCAAAAACCCAGCTCCTGGATTTGTTGATTCTTTGGAGGGTTTTTTGTGTCTCAGTCTCCTTCAGTTCTTCTCTGATCTTAGTTATTTCTTGTCTTCTGCTAGCTTTTGGATTAGTTTGCTCTTGCCTCTTCTAGCTCTTTTGATTGTGATGTTAGGGTGTTGATTTGAGATCTTTCTGGCTTTCTAATGTGAGCATTTAGTGCTATAAATTTCCCTCTTAACACTGCTTTAACTGTGTCCCAGAGATGCTGGTACATTGTCTCTTTGTTCTCACTGGTTTCAAATAACTTTTTGATTTCTGCCTTAATTTCATTATTTACCCAGGAGTCATTCAGGAGCAAGTTATTCAATTTCCATGAAATTATGTGATTTTGAGTGAGTTTCTTAATCCTGAATTCTAATTTGATTGCATGGTGGTCTGAGAGACTGCTATGATTTCAGTTCTTTTGCATTTGCTGAGGAGTGTTTTACTTCCAATTATGTGGTCGATTTTAGAATAAGTGCCGTGTGGCACTGAGAAGAATGTATATTCTGTTGATTTGGAGTTGAGAGTTCCGTAGACATCTACGAAGTCCACTTGGTCCAGAGCTGAGTTCAAGTCCTGAATGTCCTTGTTAATTTTCTGTCTTGTTGATCTAATACTGATAGTGGAGTGTTAAAGTCTCCCACTGTTATTGTGTGGGAGTCCAAGTCTCTTTGTAGGTCTCTAAGAACTTGCTTTATGAATCTTGGTGCTCCTGTATTGGTTGCTTATATATTCAGAATAGTTAGCTCTTCTTGTTGAATTGTTCCCTTTACCATTATGTAATGCCTTTCTTTGTCTTTTTTGATCTTTGTTGGTTTAAAGTCTGTTTTATCAGAGACGAGGATTGCAACCCCTGCTTTTTTTTTTTTTTTTTTTTTTTTGCTTTCCATGTGCTTGGTATGTTTTCCTGCATCCCTTTATTTTGAGTCTGTGTGTGTCTTTGTGTGTAAGATGGGTCTCTTGAATACAGCACACTGATGGGTCTTTACTCCTTATCCAATTTGCCAGTCTGTCTTTTAACTGGGGGCATTTAGCCCATTTACATATAAAGTTAGTATTGTTGTGTGTGAATTTGATCCTGTCTTCATGATACTGTCTGGTGATTTTGCTCACTAGTTGATGCAGTTTCTTCATAGTGTCATTGGTCTTTATATTTTGGTGTTTTTTTGCAGTGGCTGGTACCGGTTTTTCCTTTCCAGATTTAGTGCTTCTTTTGGGAGCTCTTGCAGGGCAGAGCTCTGCAGTTTATCTGGTGGTAACAAAATCCCTCAGCATTTGCTTGTATGGAAAGGATTTTATTTCTCCTTTGCTTATGAAGCTTAGTTTGGCTGGATATGAAATTTTGGGTTGAAAATTCTTTTCTTTAAGAATGTTGAATATTGATTCTTTCTATTCTAGCTTGTAGAGTTTATGCTGTTAGTCTGATGGGCTTCCCTTTGTAGGTGACCTGGCCTTTCTCTCTGGCTGTTCTTAACAGTTTTTCCTTCATTTCCACCTTGGAGAATCTGATGATTATGTGTCTTGTGGTTGATCTTCTTGTGGAGTATCTTAATGGTGTTCTCTGTATTTCCCGAATTTGCATGTTGGCCTGTCTTGCTAGGTTGGAGAAGTTCTCCTGGATAAGTATCCTGAAGTGAGATTTCCAGCTTGTTTCCATTCTCCCCATCTCCTTCTGGTACTCCAGTCAATCATAGGTTCGGTCATTTTATGAAGTCCCATATTTCTTGGAGGCTTTGTTCATTCCTTTTCATTCTTTTTTCTCTATTCTTGTCTGCATACCTTATTTCAGTAAGGTGGTCTTCAAACTCTGATATCCTTTCTTCTGCTTGGTTGATTCAGCTGTTGATACTTGTGTTTGCTTCACGAAGATCTCATGCTGTGTTTTTCAGCTCCTTCAGGTCATTTATGTTCCTCTCTAAACCTGTTATTCTATTTAGCAATTCCTCTCACCTTTTATCAAGGTTCTCAGCTTCTTTGCATTGGGTTAGAACATGCTCCTTTAGCTCAGTGTAGTTTTTTATTACCCATCTTCTGAAGCCTACTCCTGTAAATTTGTCCGTGTGATCCTCTGTCCAGTTCTGTGCCCTTGATGGAGAGATGTTGTGATCATTTGGAGGAGATGAGGCACTCTAGCCTTTTGGGTTTTCAGCATTTTTTCGTTGATTCTTTCTCATCTTTGTGAGTTTGTCTAGTTTTGGTCTTCGAGGCTGCTGACCCTTAGGTGGGGTTTTTGTGGGGGACTTTTCGTTGTTGTTGTTGATGTTGTTGTCGCTTTCTGCCTGTTTGTTTTTCTTGCAATAGTTAGGTCCCTGTTCTGTAGGGCTGCAGTTTGCTGGGGGTTCACTTCAGGCCCTGTTCAACTGATTCACTCCCATGCCTAGAGATGTCACTCAGGGAGGCTGGAGAGCAGCAAAGATGGGTGCCTGCTGCTTCTTCTGGGACCTCTGACCTTTAGGTGCACCAACCTGATGCCAGCAGGATCGCTCCTGTATAGGGTATCTGATAACCCCTGTTGTAGGGTCCCACCCAGTTGGGTGGAATGGGGAGCAGGACCCGTTTAATGAAGCACTTTGTCCCTTGGTGGAGAGGGTGTGTTTTGCTGGGGGAGAACCCACTTGTCTGGGCTAAGGGTTGGTGGGGGCTGAGGTCACCAAATGAAGGGGCCCTACTTTTGCTTGAATGGGGACCCTGGGCTAAGATCTAGGTGAGCTCCAGTATATGCGAGAATTGCCTGTCTCCTGGGGAGCTCCCCAAGCCAGGGGCATCATCATTCCTGGGTTGAAAACCACTATCCTAGGGTAAAGGACAGCAAGAGAGTCAGTGCTGGGACCATTCAGACCAACACCGGTAACCTCTGCTGTCAGGAACCACAAGTATCTGGCTGCATCAGGCTTCTGGGAGTGACTGCAATTTGAAATCCAAAGCATCTTACTGTCTTCTTTGAAGAAATACACATGTAGGAGGCCGAATGAGGTAAAAGGTTGAGGGTCCATGACAGTGTCTCTGTGAAGAATCCAAAAGCCAGGGCAATGCCAAAGTGTGGTGATTCGTGGTGACCCACAGCCTTACCAATCTGATTTATTCAAAGGTGTAATATAGAAAACTTTAGGCTTATATACGTGATGCACGTTTATTATAGAAAAATTTGGAAAATATAGAAAACTGCTGCAAAGAAATCACCACGTGTGCATCACCAGCTCCATTTAGTTTCTGTTCTTTGTGTGCTGGATACTGCTGTACCTTACCTGCCGTTTGAGGTCCCCTGGGAAGGGCGGGCCCATTCAGGGAGGCCCAGGGCCCTGGGTGAGTTCTCGGGGTGTGGGAAGCTGTGTGGCAGGTGCCCACGTGGTGTTTGTGCCGTTGTCCATGCTGGGCAGGATGCAGACTGCAGTGTGGCTTGAATCCTGCCTCACCACTTATGGGGAAGATTCAATGAATTCATGGAAGGCAGGCTCTTAGAATAGTGCCTGGCATGTGGGCAGTACTTAATAAATGTTAGCGATGCTATTGAGTTTTCTTCTCATGGTTACTGCTGGGTCTGCTCTGCCTTCTGCAGAACTCTTGATGTAATTTAATCAGCCCACAGCACTTCTTGTCTAAGAGCCTGCTGCGTGCCACGTGCTGTCACAGGAGCCGGGAGTGCGGCCGTGACCAGGACCAGCAGGTGCTGCACACACACACCTGACGCCATCCGCACACAAGTGGGATGGACAGTGGAGCTGTGATTCAGATGGTGCAGGACCATGGTCTGGGGCAGCACCACCCAGGGCAACAATGCCAGCCCGGGTGTGATTTAAAGTGTTCCTGTAGCCATGGTAAGGAAGTAGCAAGCAACAGGTGAGATGAGTTTTAGTAATACATTTTATTAATATAATATATAAACTATATCACCATAACACATTATAAATTCAGTATATAATCCATATAAAAACTATCAATGAGATAACTTACACTCACTTTTCTGTACTAAGCCTAGAATATGTTTCCTACTTAGAGCGCCTCTCAGCTGGACCACTTTTCGGGTGTCCTGTAACTTCATGGCTTGAGGCTCCTGTGTTGGATGGTGCAGGGGTGAAGAAGGGGCTGCTTATGAAGATGATTTGGATGATCATTCTGATGGGGTGACAGTGAAGCATAGACCCAAAGGATGAGAGGAGATAGCCACCTGATGATTTGGGGGCACATAACCCTCTAAGGAGGGGTGTGTGGGGATGAGCTTGGTGTGCATGTGGTCCTTCTCCAAGAAGGCCACTGTGGCTGCAGTGAAGTGAGGGTGGAGCTTGGAGGCGAGCGAGGAGGGAGGGGAATCAGAGCTGCACCCTGCAGGCCACTGAGGGCGGTGGAAGGAGGTCACGTTCCGTAGTAGTTGTGGTGGAAAGCCAGTGGAAGGTTTGAGCAGGGGCTGGCATGATTTGACTTAGGCTTTCAAAAAGATCCCTCTGGCTTTTCTATGGTGGTAAGAAGACCAGTTAGGAGAGTGGTGGCTGGAGTGGGTGGAGGTGGAGGAGGTGATGAGAAGTCTGGGGTTTGAGGGGGTGTATTTTAAAGCTCTGGGGAGGAGGCTTTGTTGAGGGACTGGGTGTGAAAGTTGAGGGAAGGAGGGCCATCAGGAGTGGCTGTCAAGGTTGGGGCAACTTGGAGAGGAACAGATTTGGGGAGAAAAGAGACAGAATTTGGCTTGGGACATGTAAAGCCTGAGGTGCCCTGGGACATCTAAGTCAGGGTGTCAAGTGGGCAGCTGGACACAGGTGTGTCTGTAGTGATCTGTAGCCAAGGCAGATGCCAGGATGGGGACAGGGGTTGTGGACGCTGGAGTTGCATTGAGACCTGGCCTGCCCAGCATTCTTTCTCATGTGCTGATCTGCTTGGGTCAATACATTTTTAATTCTGCAAAGAAGGGTGGTGCCTGTGTTTTCCCTTAATGCAAGGCATTTGTGTGTGCAGCAGGCGTCAGTGGAGTTTTGGAGTCTCAGGGATAATGTAATAGTTATGTAATAACTTAAAATCGATGACTAAACATCCATGTTCCCCCCAAAGAAGTTCCTTTTGCCACCAGGAATTTCTTACAGGTGCCTTTCTCTTCCTGGGGGTCTAAACCCCGCCATGCCCATGCCTGTGCTGTGTTTCCTCTCTGCAGGGGCCCAGCTCCCCTCTCCAGCACAGGGGACCCGCAATGGCTCTGCCTTTGGAATCTGCCCCTCTCCCTTTACCAGGAGATGCAGAGAACTTTGTTCTCTCCCTTCATATGAATTATATGATACCCACTTGCCAAAAAAGATGACAGTGAATTGTTTTTTTTCTTTTGAGACAGAGTCTCACTCTATCACCCGGGCTGGGGTGCAGTGGCACGATCTCAGCTCACTGCAAACACTGTCTCCCGGGTTCAAGCGATTCTTGTGCCTCAGCTCCCAAGTAGCTGGGATTACAAGCATACACCACCATGCCTGGCTAATTTTTGTCTTTTTAGTAGAGATGGAGTTTCGCCATGTTGGCCAGGCTGGTCTCGAATTCCTGGCCTTAAGTGATCCACCCGCTTTGGCCTCCCCAGAGTGCTGGGATTACAGGTGTGAACCACCACACCCAGCCTACAGTGAATTGTTTTAAATAAAAATTGCAGTCACATATTGCATATGTAATATGAAAAAACGTTTTTCAAACAGAAGTTCACCTGGGCGATGAGACACTGTGGTGGTCTTCTTTTTTTTTTTGAGACGGAGTCTCGCTGTGTCGCCCAGGCTGGAGTGCAGTGGCGCCATCTCGGCTTACTGCAAGCTCGCCTCCTGGGTTCACGCCATTCTCCTGCCTCAGCCTCCCGAGTAGCTGGGACTACAGGTGCCCACCACCACGCCTGGCTAATTTTTTGTATTTTTAGTAGAGACGGGGTTTCACCGTGTTAGCAACGATGGTCTCGATCTCCTGACCTCGTGATCCGCCCACCTCGGCCTCCCAAAATGCTGGGATTATAGGCGTGAGCCACCGCACCCGGCTGGTGGTCTTCTTTTAATGCTAAACTGTGGCCCTTTGTGTGACTGGATGTTCTTTTGCAAGCCGACATTCGGTACCAATGTGGGGTTCCATTGTTTGGCTGGACCACACTTCCCTGGCCGCCCCCATTCTACATTTGTTTCTTCCAAGTTTTTCCCATTAAACGCTGCCTCAGATATCTTAGTACTCACATCTTAGCTCTCATCTCTGGTTATTTTCTTGGGATAATTACTCGATGTAAAATTATTGTTTCCAAAGATGTGCCTATTTTTAAGACTTGATCAAGTTTTCTTTTTTCGCATCTTATGGGCCATCTGTGTTTCTGCTGTCAATTTCCTGAGCGGATTTTTCTCTGATGGTTTTGTCTTGTCCTAGTGTGTTTGGGAGAGGGCTTTTCGTGTCCTGGTGTCCTGGTGTCCTGGAAGGTGGATGGGATGCAGGTGGAGCTTGGGCACCCAGGGCTCCTGTGAGGTTCAGCAGGGCCAGCCTGGGTGGAAGTGAGGTCCCGGAGACGGTCCTGGAGCTTGCCTGGCTTGAGTGCTGTGGTACTACAAAGTGAAGTGTTGTACCCATTTTAGAGATAAGGACATGAGTTTCAGAGGGGTGACTGGACAATCCCATAGCACCCGTGCAGCAGAGTCAGGATTTGAACCTGGGCAGACGCTTGCCCCATCCAGAGTGAAACTTGTGGACGCTGTACAGGACGGTTCCTGGCTTTCAGTCAGCACTCAGATAGCTGTTGAATGAATACATGAAAACGTAAATCTGGTTTTAGCTTCCGTTTTTTTTTTTTGAAAGACAGATTAGCTCACTGTAAAATCTGTTTTTCTTCCTTTGCCAGGAAGCCATCAACAGAGACTCTTTCCTCTATCGTGTTGTAGAGTTGATTGACAGGGTTCTTTGTGCCTGGAAAGCAAATTATGTTAAAATGTTCTTCATGACCTATTTATAAGTGCCACGATTCCTCAGCACTCTGGTTATAATCTGTGTCCTCAGGTGAGTGGGGGCTCTTGGGTCCCATGCCCCCTGCTCCCCGTTCAGGTCAGGCTTCTAACTTACCTTTGAGAGTGCTCTGCCTGCCGTCACCACGCAGTGGTGTTGTGACCTAACGTGGGGCAAGTCATGCAGGCCGAGTCGGCGTTCCTGAGCTCCCATGCAACGAATGCGTCACCTCAGGAGAAAACTATGTTTTTCACCATTGGTGCAGCTTGTGTTTCTAAAATGTGACTACCTCACCCACATTGCCTATCCCTAAGGCATTTCAGCCACCCAGAGCCCCTTTGGAATCTGGTTTCCTTTCTCACGGACTTACGTTTTGAACATGCGTGTACCAAATGCGATTTTATAAGTCATAGTCTTCTTGTATCAAAACGAGTCCTGGCCGCCAGCAGAACATCTGATCAGCCTAGGTGATCGGCCTGCCCAGAGAGAGCTGCTGTCATTTCCACTTGAGGATGCGCGTGGGCTTGGTCAGCTTGTGCAGCCTGGTGGTGTGAGTGAGGTCTCAGCCTTAGGTGGGCTTCTGAAGGGTGACCTGTGACTCCTCTCTTCTCTGAGAGTGCCCGGGTAGAGTGTACTGGGGTCCCAGGATGATGGATGATGGCCCACTTTCTACTGGGGGGGCAGTGAAGACTTCATCTGGAGGTGCTTGTCTTACCGCAGGGACTGTCTTAACCACGTGAGCAGCGTTAAGGCCGCTCTGCAGCTCTTTGTGCGGATTATGCATGGTTGCTAACCTTTGTGCTCCCCACCCTAAAACAACCTCAAATGTTGTTAGGCCTGTGCGTCATGCAGTGTAATTTGCCCCACAAGGTGTCACTGCAGATTATTCCCAGGACTTTCACGCCCCAGGGGCTTCCGTGTGCCATTGACTAAGATTAGAAGCATCTTGAGGCCAGGGGGCCGCTCCACGCTCCTGTGCCCTCCAACACAGCAGAGGTTCTGCTGCAGGGTCAGGACTCCAGCGGGATTTTTCTTTTATGTTTGAGAGAATGGATGGAGGTGGGATACATTTGCTTAGCATGATTTCTTGCCCACAGATTAATAAATATATGTAAGTGTGATAAAAAATGGAGGCCTCATAATTCTGCAGGAAGAAAGACAAAGGAATTAAAGATTGAAAAGGCAAGAAGCCTTTGAAGCAGGCTGTTGTCCTCTTAGTTGTTCACATTCTGGTTCTAACAACATGTCCACTTGAAGAACTACCTGGGCCACCACGAGACGTTTGTCTCTTGCATCTCTCTACGCACTCCCACAGCCTCTCCTGGAGTTCACACTCTCCCTGTCTCTGGCCTGGGCCGCTTTGGGAGTCTCCCGTCTGGCCTAAGGGCGTCCAGCTTACCTCTTCCTGCCCGTCTCCCACAGGTGATCTTGTTAGAGGCCAGTCCGCTTACCTGAGCTTCTGCTTTCAGATCCTTGGTTAGCCCCCTCCATGGAGCTCTGAGTCCGGACTCCTCAGCCCGGGACAGGAGGCCACACCTCCTCAACACCTCCCACTTAGGCCTTCTCCCACCCTCCTGTCTCTGTTTGGACTGTTCTCTGCCACCCACTGTCACTCTAGCCACATGGGCTCATCTCTGCTCTTCAGGTGAGCTGTGCACATGTGCACACAAAGATACACGCCCTCACGTCGAACGCTCATTTCCTTTGTGCCTGGTGCTGTTCTTAGTACCTCATGGGTCTTATTTCATACTTGAAACGACCTATGTGGCAGGTTCTATATTGTCTGTTTCAGATGAGCTAGAGGCACTGATACAGTAAACAAAGTCCTCAAGGTCACACACTCTCCAATGTCACAGGTCTGGGATGAGAGCCCAGATGTGTCCCCCACCCCCTCCACATTCTGCTGGTGGTCAGGGACAGGGGTTTCCCTGCTTTGCTTCTGTGCATTCTCCAAGTGTCGGATCAAATAGCACCTCTTTGTGGCTCTTTTTTCTTTGACTCTTCTCTCCATCCTTACAAAATTAATTGTGCAGTAATCAGACGCATTGTTTCATAGTTACTTGTGGCCTGGGCTGTGAGCCCTCAGGGTAGGGGTGCATCTTATTCATCTTCAGGTTCCGTGGTTCAGGGCACATAGTAAGTAAGTACCTGGTGAAATTAGGTAATGTTTGGGATGTCTTGAAAATGTATGTTGTGGAACTCACTCCTTTCATGGCCTGGCGAGTAGGGGTTTGTGAGGAATGGTCCTGTTGTTGCTTCTCTCTTCCTGTGCCCCCTGATGCTTCTGAAGTCACCTCTGCTTTTGCTGCTGATTAGAGACAGAACTCTTCTAACCGACTTACTAGCACGGAGAGAATACATCTACTTAACATTGCTGCCAAATTAATACTGCATCTGGAAGGCCAGAGAAAAGCCAAATTAAGAGAATCTTACTGCATAATTTATGAAAGACTGAGTCATAAAATAAGCATTTACAATGGCCTGTTTGCCCAAGGTAGGGAATGATAATGCAGCTATTATTCATTGCGATGGGGCCAGTGGCGTTTCTATGCCTCCAAAAGGTCTTCTGGCTCTTAGTTGCCTCCATGGATTTCTGAGGTTATCTCTGGCCTTTGTTTCCAAAATTGGCTCTTTTCCTGTTTGGGGGCCAGAGCTTTGGAGTTCAGTGCCATGTGAAACAATTTTGTGGGAACTGTGTGTGTTGATATTTCTAAACAATGGAGGTCGTAAAGAAAAAAATCCCAAGACACCAGCTTCAGTGCCAGCTCAGTACTAGGCACCATGAAAGGAGCAGGGGTACACAGGGAAATGAGACTGGCTCTGTTCCCAAGGCGCTGCGCTTGGCGAGAGACAGACTGTCTGCCTGGTGCTGTGAGTGCAGAGCCCTGGGTGAGGAAAGGATCTGATGTGGAGACATTTCCCAGTTGCTGATTGTATAGCAGGGCTGGGAGGGCGTGGAGCTGGGCATAGGTATTGTGGGCATCAGGCGAGCCGCACCTAAGACGGGAATGCATGGGGACGCTGAGGCGAGTGACTGGAGGCAGGCCGGCGTGGTGGATGGTCTGCTTTCTAAAGGCTTGTGGTTGCCAGGCCTGAGAGTGACTGCTCATCGTATGTGACTTCTCTCCACCCACACTACTTCCCATCACCCTTCGAGCCCCTGGAGGGTAGGGCCCTGTTCTCAATAAATGACAGAGCAGTCATTGCAGCATTTCCAGCAGCCCTCAGATCTCCCAGGGCTAGAAATCACAGGGCATCATGTTGCATGTAGGCTGCAAGCTGTGGGCAGCTCTGTGTGTGTCCTCATTCCAGCCCTAGTTGGAAAGTGCAGTCTGTCTGGGACCGCTCCCATGACACAGAGCAGAAGCAAGGGGCTGGTGGAAGGTCCCAGTGCCTCTTCGAGCTTTGCCAGGACAGTGTGTGTCACATCACTTTCCGTTGGCCAGCTGATGGCACAAGGCCAAGCCCAACATCATTGGGCAGGAATGTATAATCCTTTCACAGGGAAGTGAATCTTCAAGAACAGTGATACAGGCTGCTACTCAGAGCACTTGAAGGATTTGAATCTGGGAAGTAATGTGATCCTATTTATAATTTTTAGAAAGTTCATTCTGGTGCAAGTGGCCTGGAAAAGTGCAGATAGATACAGGGCCAGTGTAGGTGGGAAATAGATTTATAGCTGCCTGTGCCGAGCGGGCTCTGGGTAGAGGGTCAAGCTGTCGGAGTGGGGATGGTGAAGAAAGAAAAGCTTTAAGGGGTATCTCAGAGGAAGATGGAGTCAGAGAATCTAGTGACTGGTGGTGTGAGGGAGCCCCAGGGTTGCAGTGAGTCATGCTGGGCATTGGAGTCACGGTAGATGGCAGTGACCTCATCTAAGAGGACACGAGAGGAGGAGCAGATTGGGCAGGCCCAAGGTATTTGATGTTGGCCACTGGGTCCTGGCACCATGAGAATGGAGGTGTTGGTGGACGAAATAACCCAGTGGGCTCGTGTCAGGGAGGAGCAGAGAGCATGGACAGAGCCCACTCCTGACATTTCCATGGGAGGGAGGACACTGACGTGGAGGACCTCCTGTGTGTCTGACATTGTTGCAGGAGTCTCTGTAGAGTCTCCCATTGGATTTCCAGCAACTCTCCAGAGTAGATTCTCTTTACCACTGTTTCGTTTAATGGTTGTGGGAACCGAGGCCCACAGAGGTCAAGATACCTGCTCCAAGGTCATCCAGCAGATGAGACAACCTGCAGTAACTCCCGGACTTGGAGCACAAGCACGTGGCTTTCTCCAGCGTGTGTGTTCATTCTCAAGTAGGACCACTCCTGGTGTCCTTTCGTTCAAGATCATATCTAGTATATAATGAAATTTTGTTTTATGCAGTTTTTCAAGTGAGTTCACACCCATGGTCTGATTGAAAAAGTAATTAGTATTCATATTAGAGCTTACCAAACAATTCCCTGATACGTGAGCATCAACAGAGGAACAAAGCAGCACTGTGTTTGTGATCTTTGATTTATAGCTGCCTGTGCCCAGCGGGCTCTGGCAGAAGGCTATAAATAAAATTAAAATAAATGGAAACAATGCACCTATAAATTGTGTTGCAGGAACCTCCAATTGCCTTTTAGAGGAAATCCCCAATAAAATGCTGTTTGGCAATTCGTTTGAAAGAGAAGGAGCAGTAGATCATCGTGGCAAAGTCAGAAAAGTGAAGGACAGGATACAATGTTGGAATGTTGCAAATATGAAAATTAGCTGATTGCAGTGAATTGCTGTTTGGTGTTATCGATGTTGGAAGGTCCTTTCCTCCCCTCATTATTATTGTATCTTTCCAAGTGGGATAAAAGCCATCAGTTGCAAGTGCAGGATTTTAGGGAGGCAAGTCAGTATTTCTCTTATTCCTTTCTTTTTTGAGTCAGCTTCTCGGCTTCATGTCCTGGAAAATAGTGGAGGCCCAGCAAGAGGCTGGGTTTGGGCAGGATGTCTGGCCTGATTTTGCCCTTGTATGTGAGAGACAGTCCATGCATCATGGCAGGGAAGGGCCAAACTGGAGACCAGGTGGCCACGGGGCAGATCCAGAGCGGGAGCCGTGGGCCTGTGTATGGGGAAGTCACGTTGTCTCTCTTTAGAAATCTTGTTATGCCCTTCTTAATTGTGTCCCAGAAAGTTATGATTTATGGAAAACCGTACGTTTTCTTTTAAAATGTGTTGGCTGGGGCCAGGCGCGGTGGCTCACGCCTGTAATCCCAGCACTTTGAGAGGCTGAGGTGCGTGGATCATGAGGTCAGGAGTTTGAGACAAGCCTGGCCAACATGGTGAAACCCTGTCTCTACTAAAAATACAAAAAGCCGGGTGTGGTGGTGGGCACCTGTAATCCCAGCTACTCAGGAGGCTGAGGCAGGAGAATCACTTGAAACAGAAAGGCGGAGGTTGCAGTGAGCTGAGATCGCACCACTGCACTCCAGCCTGGGCAACGAGAGCAAAACTCCATCTCAAAAAAGAAAAATAAATAAATAAATAAAATAAAATATGTTGTCCACATAAAATATTTTAATAAAAATACTTAAAATACATTTATTCTTATTCTGTGGAAATAAATGGTAATTATTTGGCTGATTTTTAGATATCTGGTGCTAACAAGCCACTAAAGTCATTGGCCAGCGGCATTCTCACTGGTCAGACTTTGGCCAGCAGGCACTGGAATGTGCTTTCTGTCACCCGGCTTCCACTTGGCTCTGTGGAATGTGAGGAAGAAGGGATAGAACAGGGACAGGGAAGGGCGGATGGTGTCCATCCCCAGCTAAGCTGCATGGGGATTCCTCTTGGAGACTGAATGTGAGTGTCAACAGAAGCCTGCAGAGCACAAAGCATGTATGCATTCTGAGGCCCTGTCCGCCTGGGCAGCTCCAGGAAGAGGGAAGGTTAGATCTCTCCTGACTAGGAGGCCCAGCCTCAATTAAAGCTGTGATTTGAAACTTTCAGGTTAGTGGGAAGATACATATGAGTTAATCTCTTTCTATTTAAGTCTTAATTTTATATATGTGATGACTAGGCGGTGTTTAGAATCTTTGTTTGCTGTGTGTCAGTGCACTAATGTGACTTTTAACTTATTGGAACATACTTATAGGAAGCTTAAGTTGTTTGGGCTGAAGGTCATAGCTCAGGCCCTATTATAAACCTGCTTGAATTGTAGGTGGGGGATGCTCAATTAGACCAACTCATAGTAACTGCTAAGCTACCTGTCACCACTTGAGGGCCTTTCAAGATCGGCAGTTAGAAACCAGCATGGCTGGCCGGCTCCTTGCATTGCAGGCACAGTGGCTTCTGCTGAGTCCCGCGGCACATTCTTTTACTGGGCTCAAGCTGCCTTGCCTGAAGGGCTTTGTGCTACTGTCCCTGTCCTTAAGGTCTTCATGACTCGTGGGAGTGATAGGACTCAAGCCAGCAACTGAGAAAGGATGAATATTCAAAGGAAGGGAGGAACACATCTGGCTGGAGCGATGAGGAACATTTTTAAAGGAGAAGGTGACAACTGAGCAGAGGAGCTTGGTCTTGAATAAATAGAGAGATGGGATAATATTCCAGAAGAAGCAATGGGGTAAAGTTGTGAAGGTGGTTCCAGAGCAGTGAAAGGTCTAGTTTCTCTGGAGCCTTGTCTTTGGGTAAAATTGCAACTGCATGCCAGCCTGCTGATACCTGAGTGCTAATAAACAAAAGCGTTTCTGTGGGTTGAAGCAACCATAGGCCAGGGTGCAAGGACTTGTCAGGAGAGAGGAATTGGGTTTTTGTTCCCATTTGGTCTCTCTGCCAGATGCCTTAACATTTTAAAATTCTTTTCTTTCCATTTTCTTTTTTTTTCTAGAATTCATATTCTTCTCAACATTTTTATTTGTAGCATTTTCTTATTTAAATTGTATTTGGACCCTCTATATCCCTAGCCTCTGAAGTAGGCTCAACCCTAGCCAAAAGGAGCAGGTGCAAAGCCCAAATCCTGATTAAGAGGAATGAATACAGACTGATGGGTTGAATAAAATAGGGAAGAGACTCAAGGGTTTAAGGAAATACCAGAATAAAAAAGCACACTGTGGCAAATGATGTCAGAAAGATGGTGAAATAGGAGTTTTCAGCCCTCATCCCCCCAGCAGTAATACTGATTTTGACAAACGCCCACAGGTGAGAGTACCTCTGTGGAGCACAGGAGTACAAGTGCAGAGGTCTTAGCAGTCTTGTTGGAGAAAAACACTCAAGAATAGACACATTGAAGAGGGTAAGAAGAAGAGTTTCACTTATCCATAACGCCCCTCCCCCAAGGTGGCATAGCTCAGTGCCAACTCCCTTGGTTCTTGATTTCTCTCAAAAGGGAAGGTGAGAGCATAGTGAACACCCAGTGACCCCAGCCATGTGGGATGCTCTCCAACAGGCCCACTCCTTTCTTATCCCTTTCAGAACACCGAGTGGATCAGCATGACTGAATAGTTTGGGAGCAACTAAGAGCAGGGAAAAGGGGCTGGGACTGTCAGCAGTCAGGGCATGGAACTCAACAAAGGGCTACAGTTTCTACTGACTGCCTTGTGGACTTCACTAAGAGGCTAGTCCACAAATTTCATAGGATCTGTTTCCTGCAGACACCCCCACCCAGCCCACATATGCCTCCAGCGTTCTGTATGGCACAGTTGTGGCAGCTGGCACAACTGCACCCCTGTAGACAGCACGTGAGCCTCTGCAGATTGTGTACAAGCAGACACAGACAGCTGGCTTGACTTTCCTATATTGGGAGAAAGAACTTAACCTTCAACACTTCTGAGCACTGCCCTAAGGAAAAATAAATGGAAGCTTCGTGACACCTGGCCTGGCTTTGTGGGATTGAGATAAGGTATAGAATCCTAAGACTTACCCCCAAATAGGGAACAAGAGGAGTGGAGTGGGTGCATCAATAGGAAAGGTCTGAGAGGCTCCCAGAATTTCTAGTCAGGCTGATTGGAAGATCTTTCTCCTCTGAAGCCAGTCAGTAAAGACTGGGGAAAGTGACTGTTACTTCAAATGCAGAGACAGCAATGCAAGACTTAACATGAAAAGTCAGGGAAACATGACCTGACGAAAAGAACGTTATAACTTTTCAGTAACTGATGCTAAACAGATGGAGATCTACAAATTTCCTGACAAAGAATTTAAGACAATTGAGAAAACAGACAACTCAACAAAATCAGGTAAATAATATATGAAAAAAATGGGAAGTTCAACAAAGAGAGAAATCATAAAAAAGAACCAAACAAATTCTGGAGCTGAAGAATACAAAGACTGAACTATGAAATGCAACTGAGAGCTTTAACAGCAGACTCTAACAAGCCAAAGAATCAATAGGCTCAAAGACAGGTCATTTGAAATTACCCAATTAGGAAATAAAAAAGCATGAGAAAGAGGGAAGAAAGCCTGTAGGATTTATGGAACAACATTAAGCAAAGCCGTATATGCATTATGTGAATTTCAGAGGGAGAAAAGAGAGAAAGGGGCAGAAAGCTTCTTTAAAGAAATAAGAACAAAAAATGTCTTAGATCTGGGGAGAGAAATAGCCAGACTCAAGAAGCCCATAGGACCCCAAATAGATTGAATGTGAAAAAGTCTATACTGAAACACAATATAATTAAACTGTCAAAAGTCAAAGACAAACAGAATTTGGAAAGCAGCAACAGAAAAGCAACTTGTCATATACAAGAGAATATGCTAAGACTATCAATGGATTTCTCAACATAAACTTTGTATGTCAGGAGTGAATGGGGTGATATATTCAAAGTAATGCAAGGAAAAAAAAAAAAACCCTGCCAACTAAGAATACAATACCCAGCAAAGCTGTCCTAATGAGGGCAAGACTTTCCCAGACGAAAGTGGTGGAGATTCATTACCACTAGACCTGCTTTAAAAGAGCTATGAAAGGGAGTTAAATTTGAAATGAAAGGATGTTAATTAGTAACGTGAAAACCTATGAAAGTATAATACTCACTGGCAAAAGTAAGTATGTAGTCAAATTCAGAATACTTTAATATTGTAATGATGTTGTGTAAATCACAGTTAACTCTAGTATAAAAGTTAAACACCAAAAATATTAAAATAACTATAGCTACAACATTTTGTTAATTGATATACAAAGATGTAAATTAATTATTGTATCAATAGCAAAATGTGTATGTGTGTGTATTTGTAAGAGAGAGAACTAAAAGTGTAAAGTTTTTGTGTACGATTGATGTTGTTGTTATCAGCCTAAAATAGATTGTTAGCACTATGCATTTTGTAACACTATTCTAAGCCTCATGGTAACCACAAAGAAAAAACATACAGTCAATATGGAAAATATAAAGAGAAAAGAATCAAAGCATGCTATTACAAAAAAAAAAAAAAAATCATCACAACAGAAGACGGCAAGAGAGGAGGAAAGAAACAAAAGAGCTATAAAACAATTGCAAAACAATTAACAACCTGGCCATAGTTAAGTCCTTACCAATCAGTAATTACTTTAAGTGTAAATGGATTAAATTATCCAATCAGAAGACAAAGAGTGACCGAATAGATTAAAAAAAACAAGATCCAACAATATACTGCCTATAAGTGACTCACTTTAGTTTTAGTGACACATAGGCTGAAAGTGAAGGGATAGAAAAATACATCCCACACAAATGATAACAAAAGAGAGCAGGGGTGACTATCTTTATATCAGACAAAATAGACATTAAGTTAAAAACTGTCACAAGAGGTTGGGTGCAGTGGCTCATGCCTATAATTCCAGTGCTTTGGGAGGCTGAGGTGGAAGGATTGCTTGAGGCTAGGAGTAGTTTGAGACCAGACTGGGCAACATAGGGAGATCTTGTCTCCTAAAAAAAAAAAAATAGCTGGGCATGGTGGCATGTGCCTGTAGTCCTAGGTGCATGTTTGATGTTAACGTGAACTATGATCACACCCCTGGGTTCCACCCTGGGGGACAAAGCAAGACCCTGTCTCAAGAAACAAAAAAAAGTGTCACAAGAGACAAGGCCATTGTATAATGATGAAGGAGTCAGTTCATCAAGAAGATATAACAATTGTGAATATATGTGTATCCAACATTGGAGAACCTCAATATATAAAGCATATGTTAACAGAATTTAAGGAAGAAATAGCAATACAATAATAAGGGATTTCAATATTGTACTTTCAAAAATGGATCGATCATCTGGACAGAAAATCAGTAAGGAAACAGCAGACTTGCATAACAATATGGACCAAATGGACCTAACAAGATATAGATAGACCATGCCATCCAACAGCAGTAGAATGCACATTCTTCTCAAGTCATAAGGAGCATTCTCCAGATTAGATCATTTATTGGACCACAAAACAAATCTTAACAAATTTAAGAGGATTGAAATAATATCAAGAATCTTTAATACTTGATATCACACAATGGTGTGATACTAGAAATAAAAGGAAGAAAGTTCACAAATATGTGAACAAGACACTCCTAAACTACCAGTGGGTCAAAGAAGAAATTAAAGGGAAAGAAAAAGAAATCTTGAGGCAAATGAAAATGGAAATACAGCATACCAACACTTCTCAGATACAGCAAAAGTAGTTTTAAGAGGAAAGTTTGTAGTGATAAGTGCCTTGTTAAGAAAAAAGATTGCAGGCAGGGCTCAGTGGCTCACGCCTATAATCCCAGCACTTTGGGAGGTCAAGGCAGTGGATCACGAGGTCAGGAGTTCAAGACCAGCCTGGCCAAGATGGTGAAACCCCATCTTTATTAAAAATACAAAAATTAACCAGGTGTGCTGTTGGGTGCCTGTAATCCCACCTACTCAGGAGGCTGAGGCAGAGAATTGCTTGAACCTGGGAGGTGGAGGTTGCAGTGAGCCAAGATTGCGCCACTGCACTCCAGTCTGGGAGATAGAGTGAGACTCCATCTCAAAAAAAAAAAAAAAAAAAGAAAAAAAATTGCAAATAAACAGCCCAACTTCTACACTTGAAGGAACTAGAAAAAGAAGAACAAAGTTCAAAGTTATCAGGAGAGAGGAAACAGTAAAGATTAGAACAAGTAAATGAAATAGAGAGTAGAAAAACAACAGACGAGATTAAAAAGAACCTAAGAGTTGGTTTTTTAAGGAGATAAAATTGACAAACCTTTAGCTAGACTAAGAAAAAAGAAGGCTCAAATGAAATCATAAATGAGGAAATACTGATAAATTCCTAGAAACATATAAGTACCAAAAGTGAATTATGAAGAAATAGAAAATTTGAACAATAATGAAAAGGAGATTGAATCAGTAATCGGATACATCCCAACGAGGAAAAGCTCAGGACCAGATGGCTTCACTGGTGAATTCTACCAAATACTTAAAGAAGAATGAATGCCAGTTCTTCTCAAAGTCTTTCCAAAAATTGAAGTGGAGGGAACACTTCCCAGCTGTATTATGAGGATATATTATACCCTGATTTAAAAGCCAGACAAGGACATTACAAGAAAAGAAAATTACAGGCCAGTATTCGTGATGAACATAGATGCAAAAGCTCTCATCAAAATACTAGCAAACTGAATTCAACAGCACACTAAAAGGATCAGATACTGTGATTTATTGGGATTTATCACTGGGATGCAAGGGTGGTTCTACACATGCAAGTCAATAAATATGTATCACATTAATAGAATGAAGGAGAAAAATAATATCTCAATAGATGCAGAAAAATCATTTGACAAAATTCAACATCTTTTCTTGATAAAACTTTCAGTAAATCAGGTATAGAAGGAATGCACATCAACATAAAAAGGCCATATATGACAGTCCCATAGCTTAAGATCTTACAAATGCGTTTCCTCTAAGATCAGGAAGAGGACAGGGATGCCTTCCAGCCAGAGCAATTAGACAGTAAAAAGAAATAAAAGGCATTCAAATCAAAAAGGAAAAATAAAATTGTGTGCAGTTTGCATGATCTTATACGTGGATAACCCTAAGGACTCCACCAAAAAACTGTTAGAAGTAATATACAAATTCAGTGAAGTGGCAGGATACAAAAATCAACATACAAAGGTCAGTTGTGTTTCTATACACTAACAACAACTCTCCAAGAAATTTAAGAAAGCCCCATTTACAATAGAATCAAAAAGAATGAAATACTTTGATACTTTGGTGTGAATGTAACCAAGGAGGTGAAGGATTCTTCTTCTTCTTCTTTTTTTTTTTTGAGACGGACTCTTGCTCTGTCACCCAGGCTGGAGTGCAGTGGCGTGATCTCGGCTCACTGCAACCTGGAGGTGAAGGATTCTTACACTGAATACTTTAACAGTTGATAAAAGGAAATAAAGAAGACACAAATAAATGGAAAGTTATCCCATGTGTATGAATGGGAAAAATTAATATTGTTAGAATGTCCACACTATGTAAAGTGATCTACACATAGGGCAATCTCTATCAAAATTCGAATGACATGTTTTGCAGAAAGAAGAAAAACAATCCTAAAATTCATATGGACCCACAAAATATCCCAAATAGCCAAAGTAGTCTTGAGCAAGAAGAATGAAGCTGGAGGCACCCCACTTATTGATTTCAAAATATGTTACAAAACTAGATTATCAAAACAGTATGATATTGGCATAAAAACTGACATATAGACCAATGGAATGTAGAGTAGAGAGCTCAGAAATAAATCCATGAATTTGTGGTCAACTGATCTTTGACAAAGGTGCCAAGAACGCACAATAGGGAAAAGGATAGTCTTTTCAATAAGTTGGTTGGGAAAAGTAGATATTCACATGCATGAGAATGAAATTCAACCCTTAATTCATGGCATATACAAAAATCAACTTAAAATGGATTAAATACTTAAAGGTAAGAATTGAAACTGTAAAATTACTGGAAGAAAACATAGGGAAAAAGCTTCTTGACATTGTTCTGCGCAGTGCCTTTTTGGATATGACACCAAAAGCATAAAACATAAGCAAAAATAGACAAATGGGATTGCATCAAATTAAAAAGCTTCTGCACAGCAAAGGAAATAATCATCAGAGTGAAGAGACAACCTATGGATTATAAGAAAATATTTGCAAACTATACATCTGGTGTGGGGTAAATGTCTGCAATATATAAAGAGCTCAAACAACTCAACAGCAAAAATGAAAACCAAGCAAACTAAATAACCTGATGAAAAAGTGGGCAAAGGACCTGAATAGACATTTCTCAAAAGAAGTCATACAGATTATCAATAGGTATATGAAAAGGTGCTCAACATCACTAATCAGAGAAATGCAAATAAAAATCACAACGAGTTATCATTTCACATCGGCTAGTATGGCTCTTATCAAAAAGACAAATGAGGCTGGGCGGTGGCTCACGCCTGTAATCCCAGCACTTTGGGAGGCTGAGGCAGGCGGATCACGAGGTCAGAAGTTTGAGACCAGCCTGGCCAACGTAGTGAAACCCTGTCTCTAGTAAAAATACAAAAATTAGCTGGGCATGGTAGTGTGCGCCTGTAGTCCCAGCTGCTTGGGAGGCTGAGGCAGGAGAAGCTCTTGAACCTGGAAGGCGGAGGTTGCAGTGAGCCGAGATTGCACCACTGTACTCCAGCCTGGGTGGCAGAGCGAGACTCTGTCTCCAAAAAAAAAAAAAAAAAAAAAAAAAAGAAGACAAATGATAACAAGCATTCGTGAGAATGTGTAGAAAGGGGAAACTGTTTACACCGTTGGTGGGAATGTAAATTGATATAGCCTTTATGGAAAACGGTATGGAGGTTCCTCAAAAAAATTAACATAGAACTGTCAGATGATCCAGCAATCCCACTTCTGGGTATATATCCAAAGGAAACGAAGTCAGTGCCTCGTAGAGGATATTTGTAACCTCGTGTTCGTTGCAGCATTATTCTCAATAGCCAAGACATGGAAACAACCCAAGTATTCACCGATGAATGAATGAGTAATGAAAATGCGTGTGTGTGTGTGTGTGTGTGTGAGAGAGAGAGAGAGAAAATGGGATTGCCATGGCCTTAATGATCCCCAGAATTGATGTGTTGAAATGTAATCACCAATGTGATAGTATTCAAAGGTGGGGCCTGTAGGAGGTGATTGATTCATGAAGGTGGAGCCCTCATGGATGAGGTTAGGGCCCTTAGAAAGAGGCCTGAGGAAGTGGGTTCACTCTCTTCTGCTATTTGGCCATGTGAGGACATGACATTTGGCCCTTTTGTCCCTTCCACCATGTGAGGACACAGCAAGAGGGCCGTTGTCAGACACCTAACCTGCCAACACCTTGATCTTAGACTTTCAGCCTCTAGAATCGTAAGAAAAAATTTTCTGTTCTTTATAAATTATCCAGTCTCAGGTATTTTGTTTTAACAGTACTAATGGAGTGAGACAGTGATATTATTCACCCTTAAAAAAGAAGGTAACCCTGTCATTTACAGCAACATGGATGAGCCTGGGTGACATCATCCTACATGGAATTAGCCAGACCCAGAAGATATTCATCATCTTCCTTGTATGTGGAATCCAGAAAAATTGCACTCCTGGAAGTAGAGAGTAGAATGGTGGTTGTCAGGAACTGGAGGGCTGCAAAGTGGGGAGATGTGAGCCAAAGAGTATAAACTTTCGTTTATACGATGAATCAGTTCCAGGGATCTTATGTACAGCATGATGACTATAGTTAACAGTACTGTATGGTATACTTGGAATTTGTTAAGAAAGTAGGTTTTAAGTGTTCTTAACACACACACACACACACACACACACACGGTAACTGTAACATGTGAGGTGAAGGATATAATTAGCTTGATTTTGGTAGTAATTTCACAAGTATATGTAAATCTGAATCCTATGTTGAACATCTTATATGCATACCATTTTTACTTTTTGGTTATATCTGTTAAGCTGGAAAAAAATTGCATCCAGATATTCCTGGTATCCCTAATAATAACATTCTGTATTATTATTTGGCCCATCCAACAAAACAAGGATAGGTGGGTTTGTAAGTTACAGGTATAGGTATTTTTGCTGCAACTTAAAAACTTTTCCTTAATTTAAAACAGGCACCATCAATACTGCAGTCTTTGGTAAAGGCATGAAGAACCCAGAGCTGAAATACCAAGCTGCTTTCTTTCGGATCATTTGAATGATAGGGACAACTAAGATGTGGGATATCATTTGGCCAAAAGCCATATGGGCTGAGCAGTCATGGGTTTGGGTCTCTATGGGATCTAAGACTTGGAATTTATTTTTAACATTTTATTTGAAACTTTTCAAACATGGAGAAAAGCTGAAAGACTTGTCATGGCCATCCGTTGAAGCCGCCATATAGAGTATGTTAGGTCTGCCTGCATCTCTCTCTCTGTCTCTCTCTATCCATTCATCGATCCATCTCTTTTTTTTGGATGCATTTCAAAGTAAGTTGTAGACATCAGTTCCCCCCGTAAACACTTTGAGTATGGATGTCATTAACTAGAGTTAGGGTTTTCGTGGAGGTAAAATATTTACACCATGAAATGTACAACCCTGCAGCACAAGAACCAGTGGGATGAGTTTTAACAAATGCGGGACCTGTGCAGCGCGATCTCCGATCAAACTATAGAACATCAGCTTTACTGCAGAATGTTCTCCAGGGCCCTTTGGCAGTGCACAGACTGTATAGCCACACCCAGCGGGCAGCTTCGGGAGATGAGTTGAGGAGGGAGGGCTTTGGCGCCTTGACAGGTAGGGATGTTCCAGAGCTGCTGTTGCGTGCCCAGGGCACGCCTTGACAACATCACAGCTGAATGGAGCAGTGTCTGGGTGACATCGATGAGAAGGGAGCTGAAGGAGGTGCTGCAGCCCATGTTCATGAGGAGATGGAAGGAGGGCAGAATGGCAGGGCCGGGATCCTGGGGTCCCCTGGGACTTGGCTGTCTCTGAGTGTCTGCAGTGCCTCGCGCACACTGTGTGTACCTGAGGCAGTTGGTGGGAAATGGATTTAGTTCCGTGCGTTCAGTTGGGTGGCCGGATTTCAGGGCATCATTTGTGAAATGACCCACTGTAGTGTGGTGGTTCAGGGGGAGGCACTGAGCCTCCTGCTGAGTTCTGCTGCTCGCCTTTAGCTCAGGGTCCTCATCTGTCAAGTGGGAATCACTTGCTTCTGTTGTTATGAGCATTCAGTGAACCAATACACTGATAGAAACCACCATCTGCACAGAGCAGCGCTCAGTCAAGTCAGCTGTTGTTGTTGTCGTTGATTTTTATGATAATAATAACTCCCCTGCAGAGATAAAACAGCCATGGCTATACAGTGGCCGCCCGGCCAGTGCTGCAGCAGCTCTTCCTCTTGGGATGCCAGGGGATTGAGACTCTCGGCTTTATTCTGAAGCTGTCCCAAATATGAATCATTCACTGTTATTAAGCCACCTCAGCGTGCCCCCTTTGTTATCTGGGCCCAAAAGAGCACACAGTGTGGCCCCCAGTACATTTTGGGTGAAGCCTTTACACCCATCCAGTAAGTTGGGGCTGGGGGTGGGTATCACGCATTCTGTAGATGACGTCTGTAGACTTCTGGGGTTTTTCAGTAGAGGGGCCATATTATTTATCATCTGTTTTGGGGGTAAACGGGGCACTCTTAACAGTTTAAGAGGGGCCGGTGAGCGGTGAACTGGGTAAACTGAGATGTATGATACCCTAGTTCCCTGGGGTGAAGGAGGCCAAGCTTTTCTGTTAATGAAAATAAACTGCATCTCATTCACAGCAGATTCACCTGTGAGCGTAAACACAGCCTGGGGAGTAGCACCCGGCAGCACCCTGTGTTCTCACATCATCGGGAAGGACAGCTGCCTTCCAGTCATCACGCGGGCAGATGCCGTCGGGAAGGACAGCTGCCTTCCAGTCATCACGCTGGCAGATGCCGTTGGCTGTGCTGGAGCCAGAAAGCATTTGGGATGGGGTCAGGACATCTCAAGGCAGATAGATGTTTGTGGGGTTGTTTGGTCTTGATGGTCACATGGTGTCTGTCTTCTTGGCTGTCATTTGCAAAAGAGTACAAGCTTGGGCTGGACTGGCCAGCCAGCCTTCCTGTGGGTGTAAACATGTGGGTAAGCATGCTAGATGTTGGGCGTGGGCATTGTGGTCCAAGCACATTCTTGTCAAGCCGTTCTAAGCATTCCAAGTAGGAGTCTCATTGAGAAGCATCCCCTTCTGTGGTCTCGCCATGCCATGGTGCTCATGTCCAGCAGTCATTGAGTACACTGTTAACTGCTGTGTAGACCGTGAACTATTCCACTGCGTGCTGCTTCCTTCTCTTCTTACTCTCCTCTTTGGAGAAGTTTATAAGCTTAGTTGCATTTAGTTATAAAGCATCTGGGCAGCCCTGTCTCCCTCTGATTGTACCCCCTGTGGGCATTCATTAAGCACCTCCTCTGTGCCAGGCAGTGTAGCCACCAGCATAAAGCTAGTGACTGAGTGTGTGCCAAATGTCTGTGTGGTTGAGTCATCAGCTTGACATGGTGGTGGGACAGGAGTGAGTTTGCAGGAGACTGGGTATGAGGATGGGGAGAGCTTGTGGGTGGGTAGAGGAGCACAGCACAGCCAGAGTGAACCAGGCAGAGGTGGGGCCGAGTGATTCCTGGGAATGGTTGGGCTGAGCTGGATGCTTCCATCTGGGTCCCCTGTGGGGTCTGGAGCAGTCACTTTACCCAGTTGTAACGAAGCCCTCATGCTCACTTGCAGACATCATAGCAGTTGATGGTCTGAGCACAGTGAGGCTGGCCTGGACGTCTGAGCAGAGTCGTCCCAGGCCCAGGGGTCCTATTGGGCTCTTGTGGAGAGCGGTAGGAGACTGTTGGGTTGGAGATGCCGCGCCCTCCTCCATCCCAGCAAGTATTGCCTGGGTGGTCTCAAAAGTCCTGTGCCATAGTCCGATTTGGTTTCTAGGACTTCTCCAACTCTGGAATTCTCTGGAGATGGGAGTCCTGTCTGTTACTGCAGTCCAGCGGGCCCTGGTGTTTCTTGGTCATACCCTGGTGTCCAGTGACGGTAGTCTTTGATTCCTGCATTATCTGCAGGCGGTTGGTTGCCTGTGTCAGGAGAAGGCCATTTTGGTGAGATGAGGAATGTCTTTGTTGATCAGCGGACGAAAGAATGTAACAGAGGGATATTGAGATTTTTAATCAATTGTTTTAGGATAAATACCCAACTTTCTCTCCTCTTAGCTGATTAGATTCCATCTTTCTCTGTGCTTGAGACGTAAGGACGTCTGTGCTTGGGCACAAGGTTGTATCTGACGTTATTTTCAGTCTTCTACACGGATCCTGAATAAGTCTTTTGTTCCATTGAGAAGATTAAGGGCAGTATTTGGTTGGAAAATTTTTAATGAAGCACCTAACAGAGCTATTATTCATTTTTGAAACAAGTTGCTGCGGTTACCGTAGTAATATTAAGCCTTTTATTAAATATTTTTCTTTTGGTTTTTAGGTAAGTTTTCGTTAAATGCTGATGGGGGAGCTGGAGATCCATGAACCTGGTGTCTGGAAAGAATTTTCTAGCTCTGCTGAGTTAAATCATTCAAGGAATTTATGTTATGGGAACATAAAGCTTATAAATCTAGTTTATCATATCTATCATTTAATTGTTCATGCAAGCCAGCTCTTCATGTAGCGATTTACAGTAATCTCAGTGAAATAACAGTGTTGTGTCACAAAATGAATAATGCATGCAAAGAAATTGTTGAGCTCCTTAAAATCATTATGCTCGAAATATTAGGCTCTTTTATTTGAAAGTGATAGAATGATGATCATGTACTAGTTGCAAGCTGGGGACTTCAGAGTCTGTCGTTCCTGCTTTGCGTTGGGTCGCCAGCCCTCGGGAAGGAACCGCGGCGAGCCGACTCCAGGAGGAGGATGCACCTTGCTGCAGTCGGCCCGCAGCAGCAGCCGGGGAGCTGGAAAGAGCCAGGGCTCTGTGGGAGGGCTGGGGTGTTGGCTTAGGGGTAAAAAAATTCTGTGTTTAAAAGATGAGATGCTTTTTAGACATCCATCTGTCTGGAACAAGAAATGGGTATCTTGCCATTAGTATTGTTGCCAGGCAGAAACCATGGAGCTTGCCACAATGCATCTGGAAGGCAGCGATGTGCCGAGTGCTTTTTCTCCCCTCTCCTGTTACTCATCTATCTCAACAGTACACATATACCATGATGTGGTTTTAAATAATGAGGCAAACAGGCAGTAGCTGTTGTGATCTTTCAATGAGAACCGTTTAATGAGTTGGATTTGTTGCTAGCAGCACTGATCCATTTGTATGTATGTCAGTGGGCGTGGTGACATCGCTTACTCACCTATGCTTTCCATCTTTGAAGAGCTACCCTGCAAGCAGTGTTGAGGTCAGAGGAGACAGTTCACTGTGGGCTGTGGGGTGCCTAAGTGTGGGAGGAAGGGCGACTTCTTGTCCAGAAGAGGGAAAGGCTCTGCTCCTTGGGAAATGGACAGAGTTTTCCCAAACGGGAATATCATCAATCATTGTCATCAGGCCTGGGCCACCTTTACCATCTCTCACGCTTAAAAAACAAAAAAAACTGTGTTATAAAAAATTTCAAACATGCACAAAGGTCGAGAGAACAGTGCAGTTAAGCAACACACCTATCAGCCGGATTTGGCGGGTATCAAGATACGCCACCAGCCTCTCATCTTCACCCGGATTCGGCAGGTATCAAGATATGCCACCAGCCTCTCATCTGTCCCTTTCTTTTCTTTTTCTTTTTCTTCTCCTTTGCTGGAGTATTTCAAAGCAAAACCCAGACATCCTGTCATTTCCCCTTTCTGTACATCAGTATACATTCCACAAAAAACAAAACAACTCCTGCTGTTTTCAGAACCCGGTGCCGGTACCGTCGAGAGACCCTTTAGGCGGGTCTCCCCTTTTGTGGAATCTCGCGTGGGGTTCAGCAGTCCAGGGCCGGGCCTTGGAGGCCATCAGCCTTCCTTATTGGCTGTGCGGCTAATGATCTTTGGTCCATTGGGACTGGGCTGAGGACTTTGTAGTGTGGAAAACCAATTCTGCAGTGACGTCTCCCTCATTTTTGGAGGCCTCGGGTGGGCCTAACCTGGAGGCATTTGGTATGTTTTGTGCCATTAGTTTGACATTTAGATTCCCACACAGGAGAAATAGTGTGGAAGAGATTGCCACCATGGGAGACCTGGGAGGCAGGAGGCCTGGCCTCAGGTGTCCGGGAGAGTTGTAAAGACCAGAATACACCTTTTCGGAGGAGCAGAAGTCACCTAGCCAGTGCTGGTTTACATATCTGCCAGTATCTGCCATAGACATACCCAGTAGGTCCTAAGGCATGAAGGTTGGCCTGGTTTATGTTATGTGTCATTTTCCTCACTTCTGTTTGTCAAGAACATTTTCTGCACGTTGAGAATGATTGTTGTTAGACATTCTGCTGCTTCTCTGCCTTTCTTCTATCCCTTCTCTTCACACTCTCCTCCTGCCCCACTGTGTGGACGTGTCTGTAGGAAAATATGGGGTGTGTTGGGTTTTCCTGTTGGTCTAAGTCATGCCTGCCAGGTCTGCTGATGATGTCTGAGGTCTGTGTTTTTCTCAGGTTAGGACTTCTGAGTCCTTTCTTACAAAGGGCTTTATGTACAAAACAACCCTGTAGTAGAGGCGCCCAGGCTTGTTATTAGAGAACAGCTAAGTCAAGTCACCTGTCCTGGGCTGGACAGGTGACTCAGATTCATCTGTCTTTTTACTCTTATCCCAGCCTGCAAGGATTGTTGGGAGAGGCTGGGCAGTGGGCAGCAGGCAAAGGGACACCTGGAAATGTGGGTTACACAACCCGGTTCATTTGTTGTCTCTGCTTTTCTCTGATGGAGTGATCTTGGATTGGTTGTGCAGCTTTTGGGGAGTCTTCAGATATAAAAGTTGCAACGACAAAATGAGGTGCCGGATACAAGTGTCAGCTCTGCCATGCTCCATGACTGTCGCCTGGTACCGTAGTTTCTCTCATTCGGCTATGATTTCTCTTTCTATGATGTGTGGCTGGTGGATTGCCGAACATGCCTTCTTTGTCTTCACTTAAGTTCTTGTTAGTTATGTATTTAGCCAGGTTGGTTTAGATGAACCTGGGTAAATGACAGCTGGTGATGATATTTTACTTTAGTTATCGTTGCTATCTGGGGAACATTTGGAGGAAGTTAGCTGCCCCTGGAACAGCTCCTGCATTTGTGGAGACATAGCCCTTCTTTCCTGGGTGTGCATCCATGCAGCAGCTCGACTGCATGCCTGCTGTGTGCTGGAGTGCATGGTGGATGCAGGCAGGGGCCACGTGTTCCTGGAGCTTACAGGTCAGCAGAGATGGAGATGAGTGCTGAGTGGCATGCAGGAGGGCCTCTTGTCTGCCCTGTCTCTCAGGAGACAGGCTGCTGTGTGCCGTGGGGTTGTGGGTGCTTTTGAGGTACTCTGTGAAATGTCTCATCCCCTGGCATTGTCATGAACCTGATGCCAGCATGGTGGCTGTGTGTGCATGTGCGCATGTGTGCATTAGAAATTCACACATGCAAATGTGGTATGCAGAACTCTTTTGGGAAGGTTTAAAACTAGATCCAAAATTTTGGGAAATAACTATTATCCCGTTCTAAAAATGTTCCAGTTGTACCCGCTAGGATGATTATAATAAAAAAGACCAAAAAGAAAAAAAAGACAGGGATTAACAAGTGTTTGCAAGGCTGTGGAGAAATCAGAACCCTTATACGCTGCTGGTGAGAACGTACAGTGATGCAGTTGGTGTGGAAAAGAGCCTGAAGGTTCCTCAAACAGTTAAACATAGAGCTGCCATGTGAAGAGCTGCCATGTGACCCAGCAGCTGGACTCCTAGGTATGTATGTCCCCAAGAGAAATGAAAATACATGTCCACATACAGACTTGTACATGAATGTTCATAGCAGCATTTTCCATAATAGCCAAAAAAGGGGAAACAATTCAGTGTCTTTCACAGATGAATGGATAAACAAAAATAGTCTCTCCAGACAATGGAATATTATTTGGTCATAAAAAGGAATAAATGGATGAACCTTGAATGCATTATGTTAAGTGAAATAAATCACAGAAGCCCACATATTGTGTGACTCCTATTTATATGAAATGTGCAAAGTAGGCAGATCCATAGAGACGGAAAGTGGTTTGGTAGTTGTGGGGCTGAGGAGTGACGGTTAACAGGCACGAGGTTCCTGTATGGGGTGATGGAAATGTCAGTGGTAAGGGTCGCACAGCTCTGCATATACTGGAAACCACTGAGTCCTACATGTTAAATTTGATGGTATGTGAATTATGTCTCAATAAAAAAATTCAAAACATACCTGTTGGCTTTGCCGTGGGATGTCCCTAAGGTGATCTAGAAGAGGCTCTGCCCTCAAAGAGGTTTGTCTTTCGGGGAGGTGAGGAGTAGTATTAGACCGCAGGACACAGCTGAACAGGTTCGACTTTCACCGTATTCCTACCTGACATCACCTCCAGGGTTCAAACCCGGGCTGGGGCAGGCATGGCTCTCAGGTCACAGAGCCCCTCCCGCTGCTGCACTCATCTCTAGAGACCCCTTCCAGCGGGAGAGGCTCCCCAGAGCTTAGTGCCTGAGTGCCTGTGCCCAAGAGCCTGCTGGTGCCGGCCTGGCCCAGGCTCTGAGGCAGGAGGCCCTCGATGGTTTGAGAAGGCACTGACCCAGGTTGTTGGAAACCGTTTGCCTTGGCGCTCTTTCCTGGTCCTGGCTGTACTGCCCGGATAAGGACAGAGCGCGAGGAGTCCTGGGAGCTTTCCTCTGTGGCCTGTGTGAGCCATCGGGATTTAGTGCAGTGATTAGAATTCCTCATTTCATCTTCAGATGGGGAGAGATGCCACTGGGAGAAGAATCAGAAATGGAATTTCAGAGGTACTTAGCGACCTCCATAGCTCTTTGTTGACTGTGGTTGGCAGGGCTAGGAAGGGGTACACGGCTCAGCACACAGTGGCAGTTGGGTTTTAGGCTCTTAATAGGGATGTGCTCTTTCTGTCTTTCTGCCATGAATGTAATGTTGGTCAAAGTAGGGCACATTAAGAGGCAGGGGCCACGAGCCGGTGGCAGCAAGCCAGTGGCAGGCTCCTCACAGCCCCTGGCTTGTTGTGCATTTGGATTTGATGAAGACAGGAGGCTTTTCCTTGGACAAACTGGGCCTAGAAGATGCTTCGTGGGCACTGTGGTGGGGAAGATGCTTCGTGGGCACTGTGGTGGGGCTCAGGGGCACCGCAGGCAGCTGTACAGCTCTGGTTTCTGGGAGTCAGCTGTCTTCCCAGGCGTGCTGCGGCTGCTCAGCTATTTGGGGGGATGTCATGAGCGTCACAGTGGCCTGGTATCTGTGTGAGCCCTTGCTGCCCTGTCCTTCTCAAAGTGAATGAGGGAAATAAGAAAGGGTGCCTTGAAGCTCTTTGGAGGCTTCCTCCCCTCCCAGGGCCTCCTGGCTTCCCGGCCTGCAGAGAACTTTAGCACCTTCCCTCTTCCAGAACCCCAGGGTGGCTGCTGCTGCTGCGTGTGCCCCCCTGTCTGTGGTCTGGCCTGTTTCTTCAGTGACACCATTCACATGCTGATCCCTTGGTACACATTCCCTTGAGGCTGAGCACAAGGTTATGAGACTTATGGAATCTTCCCTCTGTATTTGGGATCATGATAACATTTGTCTGAATCTCAGTGGTGTGAGGTCCTTCTTTTCTCAGGGGTGGACGAATCTGCCACTGGAGACATCATACTGGGTTGAAGGCTTGTTCTTGGTTCCAGCTCCACGAGGCCTCTGCTTTTGCCCCACTTCACTCACCTGGCTTCTTTCTTGACGCCTTTGACCATCAGTGCCCAGCCTTTTCCTCACATCAGACTCCTGCTGAATCTGTTGACTCCTGTCCCTCTGCTCCTGCTTGAGCCTCTGTCTGAGCTCCGTCCATCTCGCCTTGTGTAAGGTTGGCTGTTTCCTGGCTGCATCACGAGCTCCTCTAGGGAGAGCTGCGCTTTGCTCATGTCCCTGTGCTCAGAGCCTGCCTGTCCTGGAGTTCCATATCACTGGCATTTTCTGCATCTCTGCTGACCGAGGTCCGTTCCGTTTCTTGCATGAAGAGCCTGGTTTGGGTCCCCTGGCTCTCTTGTGGGACTGGACGACAGTCCGTTGCCTGCACACTGTGGCCTCCAGTGCTGCTGCTGTTGGGAGCACGATTCCTTTGCAGCCCTTCGTGCTGAGGGGACACTTTGGAGGCCTTTTAAGACCAGGAGCTCAGCAGGCAGTTGTCTATGGAAAGATGGGGGCCTGAGAGGATGACGGGGCCTTTGCTGAGCATCCGTGTGTGTTTCCAAAGCATTTGCCCCTCTCTGCCTTCATCCTCGGCTCTGCCTCCCCTCATCCATCCTTTCATGCTCCATCAGCACCCCAGCCTGGTCACATTTCTCACCTGCTGTGAGGGGCAGGGGTGACAGAGGCACCTCTAGGATCTGAGCAGAACCTTGGGAATGTTGAAAGCAGGCGAGAGGCACGAAGTCGCCGCCTTCAGGATGGGCTACTCAACCGTACCGTGGAAGGATAGGCGCAGAAAATCTTGAACATTTGAAAAAATGTCCTTTACTTGAGGGTGGGCCCCACGCCTGGCTCCGTGCCCATGTGGCCGGCCTTGACTCTTTCGCGGGCTTCCTCCAGCCTCCAATACAGGATCAGCATGAGGGAGTGAGGGCTTCACCTCAGCTGCTGTGAGGGATGGCGTGAGACACGGAAGTGTTAAGTGCTGTTTCCCTTAAAATCTGGTTTTTACTTACTTTGCTGAAACTGGTCACCAAAGACACCACATTCGCCTCATTGTACTTGAGAGCGGAACAGGAACCGAGAAATTAATTAATTCAGTTTTAGAGATGAAGAAGGGGAGCCTGAAGAGGTTCATTGTTCAACAGATACTTACTGAGCACTCACTCGAGGCAGGGCCTCGTCCTCTGGGCCCTGGAGACTCAGCAGTGAGCACATGGCTGGTTGGAGTGATGGACACAGAGCTGGGCGCAGGCAGTTCCGGAAAGCACATGAGACTCTTTTCTGCCTCAGGGATCACTTTCTCAGCCATGCCGCATGACCTCAGAGGCATTTTGCACCAATGGACGCTTTGTGAAAAGTTTTTTCCCAGTGTTCTGTGACATTTTGCCCCGATTTCCCCCGCTGTCTCCGAGTGTCCCCTGTGAGAGGACTCTTTCTCCTTCACACCCATGTGCGTTTCTGGACTTCTTGTTTTAAACACGCTCTTTCTTGGTTGGGACTCCGCCTGCGTTTCCGCACCTCTGAGCCTCATTGCCCAGTGTCCGTGTCTTCCGGAGGTGCCTACTGCACTGTCTTGGGATTGCCCTGTCAGAAACATGTCATGTGTGATAGGAAGATCATGGACTTGGTTGAGAGTCAGGCCCCTGAGTTTCCTTTCCTCATTTGTAAAATGGGGATGGGAACTGCTCTCCAGGATGACAAATTGTCACGTGGAAACCAGTGCATGGCGCAGACACTGCTCCACAGCGTCGACGTCCCTTCTCTCCCTCCCCTTTCCGTTCCCTGCTCCTCCACTGAACAAGCCACCTTTCTCCACTTCCTGTTTACATCATAGGTGGCGCCAATCTCTCCTACTCAGGGTAATGTTTGGTCATTGTCATTTTGGCCTCTCTTTGTCCCCATATCTAGTTATTGCTGAAGCCCACCCCCACCCGTTCTTGTTCTTTCCGGATGTTCTCGCACTAATTCCTTCAGCCTTTCCTTTCTGCCTTTGATGAGTTTGCCTTAGATCAGACCTTTATGATCTCTGCCCAGGCATTGAAGTAGCTTCCCAGCGAGTCTCCTTGCTTCACTCTTCCCCTGCGTTGCATTCCGCGTCCTAGCAGGAGGTGAATCACATTGAAACGTGGCTTTCACCTCTGCTTTAGCAGCTCCCCGTTGCTTGCAGGACAAAGATCACACTCCTGATATTTAATGCCCTTCTTAATCGGACTCCTAATTACGTGTTCATCTTCTGTTTCATCCAGATATAGGAACCTGCTGATCCCCCTGCTCATTATTAATCTCTGCCTAATACTTGCAAACAGTAACTATTAAAATATGTGATAAAACATAGAATACTCCAGTGACACAATAGATGGCAAGGTAGTAGCCATTATAACAGTTAATAATAAGTAACAGTCATTAATATTTTTCTTTGCCTGGACTGTGTCTTTCCACCCATTTTCTATGGGCCCAGCGCTACCAGGAAGCCTCCTCCACCTGTGCTACCCAAAGCACTTACGGCAGAGTCCTGGACACAGGTTGATCAGAGGCTGAGGTTGCTGGGAAGTGCTGGTTTATCTCTGCTGTCCTGGGATAATTATTACTTGTGCCCAAGGTGTCTGCTTTGGACGATACACCATATGGTCCCCTTACCTATACATAATACAGAGTGTGAATGGCAATCCACTGAAATCTAGCTTCCCCAGAGCCCTTCTTTCTTGCCCATCTCACTAGACAGGTGGAGGGTTTTGTATTGTTCCTTTTTGTCTTCTGTTTAACAAACCTTCCTCAGCACCTTGTCTGTGCAGTGATACCACCAGGAGTTAGGAGCATGGGGATGTGGGAGGTACAGACCACGAGCTTGTGGTTGGGGTTCAGAGGGGCCTGGAAACAGGTACAGCTCTTGCTGGCATGAATGCAGGAAGGGAGTGATCGTGCCACTGTGGGGGTAGAGGTGACCTTGTGCAGCCTGGGAGTCAAGGAGGGATCCATGCCGTCCCTTTCACGGAGTAGCAGTGGGCTGCTGGCTAGAAATCCAGGATTGATGGGTTCTATACGGAAGCGCTCTGGGGCACCAGATCCAGGCTCCCGCAGGATAAAGCAAGCCTGACTGTGCCGTGTGGGTTGTGAGCCAGCCGGGGGGGTTGATGGTCAGTTCTTGACTGTCCCGGGGTCTTTCGTTGCCATCTGAGCCTTTCTTCTGTGCTTCTGTGCGTTTTATTTGAAATCATACGCAGGAGACTGTGGGATTATGTTGCTCTGCCTTCGTAATTACATTGTATACTTATCTAAAATTAATTGAGCTTATCATGGACAAGACTCTCTCTAGCCTTTCTGTGTATCCAGCTTCCTGTCTGGTGGATTTCTCAGTCACGTGTGACATCTAGGCGTGTGCTTCCTGGCCTCCGGAGCTACAGAAGGAAAGTGGACAGAGGGTGTCCCTCGGCAGTGCTGAGAGGCTACCCCTCTCCTCTGCATGTCCCCTGAGGTTCGTTCCAGGGGCTTCTACAGGGTGACAGGTGTGGGAATGATGAGCCTGGGGTACAGCACGTGCCAGAGAGGTCTTGTGATGCCAGGGCCCTACCCAAAATGTGGATGTGGTGAAAAGCTGTCTTAGGAGCCTCTGCATGGCTGCCCCATTAATATTTACATATCACAGCATCAGAACGATTATACTTGCTGAAGCCAATCTTGTTATTGACTCTGCCTGTTAAGAAATGGAGTAACCTGCTGCCAGGTACTATTACCAGCAAAGGCTGCTAACCTCAGAAGGGGTTTGAGCTGAGTCCTGCTTTATATGTTTTAATGCTGAAATTATAAGAGGCTGAGTGAGTCCAACTGGAAAGTAAAAATGTGAACTTCAAGCTTCTGATTTGTTTGAAAGGATTTAGATTTTTAACATGCAATAGCAGTGGCCTTTCCTTTAATTAAATGCCATGCAGCATTGGCTGTGGGATCAATGATATTGAAGGAAAAAACAGTGTAATTAGACCTTGTGAAGTGACTAACAAATGATTAGGGCTCTCTTTCAAGAGTGGGGGTGGGGGCTGGTATCAGACGTGCAGATTAGTTGCAGTTTGCCTTTCCTTGCTATAGACTTTGAAAGGCCAAAGTTTTCCCTTAAACATTTTGGGTCTGTTTCTTGATTTCCTGTCAGCAACAAATGGATATAGCTCTAATTTAATCACTTCCGTATTATTAGACATTTAGATCATTTTTTTCGATGTATAAATAATGCTGTGATGACATAAATATTTGTTTGCATTTTGGATAATTTCCTTGGGACAGATTCCCAGAAATGAAATTACTGGCTCAGAGGGTGCAAGCATTTTAAATGAGGTTGGGATGTGAGCTAGAGGCATCTCTCCCCATGAGGTCTAGTCGTAGAATTGCCTCCAGCCCTATTTCTTGCTTGATGAAGGCTGGAGTGTTCCCTGGAATGCCTGTGTCTCCCATGTGTGGGGTGCCCCCGTGGAAGGGGTGCCGTGGGCATCATTGGGTCACGGTGTCTTCCCAAGCAGATTTGGTTTGCCCTATGCCAACCTCAAGCCCTCACAGTTAAAAACAAAAAACAGAACAACACAGCCACTTACATCAGTCCTTTGTGTGGATTTCTGTTAGCGTAACCAGGCCTGGGGTCCCTGGGTGAGCTCTCTTTGCTCTGCTGCCGTCTTGCCATCCAAGAAGCACTGTCCAGGCTGAAATCTCTGCTGCCCCTGGGTGGGGCTGGTCAGCCCTTCTCAGCCCTGACCCAAAAGCTGCACGTCAAAGCCCATCATCACTGTAGTCCCGCAGCAAAGGGCCTCTGTTTCTGAGAGCTGCCTTTCTGAGAAGGTAGTTGGGGTTATAAATGTCCTTAAAACATCCTTATTCTAGACTTTTTTTTAGACATCTTTACTGAGATGTGATTCACATACCATACAGTTCACCATTTAAAGTGTACAATTCAGTGGTTTTTAGTGTGTTTGCAGAGTTGCGTGACTGTCATCACAGTCAATTTCAGAACAATTTCATCACCTCACAAGGAAATCCTGTACCCATTAGTAGTCGTTCCCCACTCCCCCAATCCTTCCCCCTGCCCCAGGCAACCAGGAATCTGCTTTCTCTCTCTGTGGATTCATATAAATGGAATCACACAATCTGTGGCCTTTGAAACTGGTTCCCGTTCCCTCGCATGGTGCTCTCAAGGCTCATCCGGGTTGGAGCACGCCTGCTTCATTCTTTTTTGGCCAAATAAGATTCCATTGAATGGATGTGCTGCGTTTTATTCATCCACTCTTACTGAATGGACATATGGGGTGTTTCCACTTTTTGACAGTTATGCTGCTGCTATGGACATTCATGCACACGTTTTTGCAGTCGTGTTTTCCTTTCTCTCGGGGATATACAGAGGAGTGGTGCTGCTGGCTCACGTGGTAACTCCATGTTGAGCATCGCGAGGAGCTGCCAGACTTTCCTGCAGCTGCTGCAGCGTTTTACCTTCCCACCAGCGATGCATGAGGGCTCTGGTCTTCCCACATTTAAACATTGTCGCCATCGTCCTGTGATCCCACATTTAAACATTGTCGCCATCCTCCTGTGAAGGGGTATCTCATTGTGGTTTTGAGCTCCCGGATGGCTCTTAAGTTTGAGAATCGTTTCCCATGCTTATTGGTTGTCTGTATATCTTCTTTGAAGAAATGCCTATTCACATCCTTTGCCCATTTTTAATTGGGTTACTCATCTTTTTGTTATTGATATCCAAGACTCTTGACACTCAATACTGTCTTTTTAAGTTGGCTGCTGTGAGGACCAGGCTGGAGGCAGCCGACAGCAGGCAAGCCGCCCTGGGCCGGCAGGGTTTGTTTCTTGTGGCAAACACCCCTTCCCCCAGCTCTGATCCATGTGTATCTCAGGGATGACCAAGCTGGGCCTCAGAACTATGTTTCATGTTTATGATGAAGTAGTCACGGGAACGCATGCCATCCGTGTTCCTGCAGAGGCACCTGCAGGCATTCCCGATGCTTCCCCACTGATTGTGGGAGGAGACATCTCTCGCAGAAGAGCAGGTGGACCGACGGGGAGCGCTGAGCGATACACTGGCGGGTGTGCTTCAAGCGCTTCTTGGGAGAGGTGGCCTCCACCATTCCAGATGGAAGGGCTAACGAGAGGGAGGACACCCACCGCCGAGTAGGGTAGAGGAGTTATTTTCCTAATAGGATTTGTTTTTCCTGCTATGAGTTGGGTGCGTTCACTGTGGTAAATTACTAAAAATAAAAGAATTCTATGTGTGTTGCACATGAGTGTTAAAACTAGCAAATTCAAATAAAACAAATACAAATGATGAGAAAAAAAGTCCCACATGCCCACGCGCAGACCTGAATCCTTTTCGATAGAAGTCTGTGCAGTGCTGTGCCCCTTCCTTTGAGCAGAATCCTTTTCGATAGAGGTCTGCGCAGTGCTGTGCCCCTTCCTGGGAACAGAATCCTTTTCGATAGAGGTCTGCGCAGTGCTGTGCCCCTTCCTGGGACCAGAATCCTTTTCCATAGAGGTCTGCGCAGTGCTGTGCCCCTTCCTGGGAACAGAATCCTTTTCGACAGAGGTCTGCGCGGTGCTGTGCCCCCTCCTGGCTCTGGCGCGGCCAGCGTCTTCTGGCGACAGGCATCCTGGAGACTGGCTCTGGGACCACTGAGGGAGGGTCCTGCTGCCAGGTGGGTCTCCTGGAGCAGTGAGCAGGACAGGCCCTCTCGGGCTCGAATGTAAATTACATGAGTGTTTCCTGTGGCGGTTAGTGGGTGTTACAGGGTGTGGGACAGAGGGAGAAGGTGCACATCAGCTTCCGCTTCCTTTGGGGGAGGCTCTGCTCATTCTGAGAACCTCTTTTGGTTTTTATTTGAAAACAGATAATAAATTAATGTTTTCTTTTAAGGTAGGGTCTAGCTCTGTTGCCCTGGTTAGTCTTGGCTCACTGTCTCTGCCTCCCAGGTTCAAGCCATTCTCCTATCTCAGCCTCCCGAGTAGCTGGGACTATGTGTGCACCACTATGCCTGGTTAATTCTTTTAGTTTTTGTAGAGACGGAGTTTCGCCCTCTTGCCCAGGTTGGTCTCAAACTCCTGGGCTCAAGCAATCCACTGTGTCTCGGCCTCCCGGAGTGCTGGGATTATAAAGTTAATTTTTAGAATTGTGTTTTATCTCACATAAAATGACTTAACAGTTAATTGTAGGACAGTTTGTAGAATAAAATGTGTCTCTGTTTTAATTTTTCATTCCTTTTAAAACATTCATCTTTTCAGGTTTTCAAAATCTAACAGTGTGGCCAGCGTCTAGCCCAGGTGGCCTCTCTGTGTGTTTTACCAGTGGCTTGCAGGTTTCTGTCCTCTGTGAGCAGCCCAGATGGCCGGAGACCCCAGGGGGCCCTCCCCTTTATTCAGAACTTGCAGGATTGTGGGAGTGGATGGCCTGGCTTCTCTTGTGGTTCTTGAATTTGTCTCTGAGGACATTGCATCCTCAGAGTCTGTCTCTCACTGGGGTGGCCACCTGGGCCAGCGGTGCCCATGTTCTACTGGCCAGAATTGCGCACCTCCCAGGAGAGGGAGGAGGGCGGCTGTTGCCCTCACCTCATGCCTCCCCCGCTCAGAACCCATGGACAAACTCAGAATTGTGTAACCTGGCCGCGCTGAGGCTCTGAGCAGTCGTCTTGGCCGTGGCTGACAGTGAGGCAGGAGGTGGGCTTCCTCAGCCCACTCTGCTTGTCTCTGGCTGTGGTCGGTGTTGACCCAGTTTGACTCTGACTTTTCACCTTATCCTAAGGATCCCATGAGAGCATGTCTGTAGAAGGCACAGAGCACAGTCCCTGGCCCTGTTTCTCCCTTCCTGTGCTTCCAGGAGGGACTGGGCATGTGGTGTCAGGACAGCGTCGTGGGGCCTCTGTATAGCCTCCTTGGCCTTGTGGCTTCAGAGAAGTGACTGAGCTCCCCTGGGCCCCAGTGATGACAGTCAGGTATTAATGAGTGAGTGTGAAGACTGGATGCAACGCGGTATGGAACCTGGCGCACAGTAGGTGCTCAGTGAATGGCAGCTTTTGTTCCCAGCTCCATGAGGTCTTCTTGCTCTTAGCACCCCCCAGGTGCCTGGCCCTCACGAAGTGCGTCCTCTGTAATTCTCGGGTATATGAAGCTAACAGTGGCCCAGGGAGGCTGTGGGCAGGAGAGGCTTGAATGGTTGCAGATGGAGGTGCTGGTGGTGCAATTGGGAGTGAGATGAGATTTGGAGATTTTCTCTTGCCAGGAGCCTTCCTCAACCCTCTCTTACTTCTGTTTTCAGGGCATGTATGCACTCTGTGGCTTGTCCAGAGCCTGCGACCTTGGTTGAAAGTGGCTCCCGAGGCCATTCTCCCAGTGAAGCACTTGCTTCCACTCAGCGCTGTTCAGCCCCGGGAGCCAGCCAGCGAGAGCGGGGCTGCGGGAATTGGCTGTTTGGAGACAGGATAGGAGGGCTGCAAGCTGAGGTCTGCAGGGGTGGGTGTAGGGGGTTTCCCATCCAAGGCCGCAGCCCAGAAGGGTGGTGGATTGCCTGCCTGTGGCCATACAGAAGCAGAGAGGAGGCTGTGGCAGGGCAGAGGCCCCACCCTGGGAGGTGCAGCTGAGAGGCCGGATGCTGGGGCTTTTTGGAATGGAGGGGGCCTCTGATTCTGGGGTGCAGGACTGGAGAGCATGGGAGGAAAGGGGACAGTCTCTTGAAGAGGCACCGTGGACCCGGTTTTAGAAATTTCTAAATTAAAATTTCTTTTTTAGAAATACTGCCTGTAGGTAGAGTGTCTCTGGTCCGTGGGCTTCCGAAGCATCTTGCCCAGATTTCTACCACTGCAGTTGCCATAGTCTGCGCAGGGTAAGCATGGCATGGCTGCCCCAGCAGGAGCTGCCCTCCTGGGGGAGAGGAGCAACTCTCACTTCTCTTTCTGTGGTCGCACTGGTCATGGGTTAGGTGCCCACACCAGGTTTATGGAGTGAACGCAACATGCGCCCCGTCCTCCCAGGGCCTTGAGTCTGTTGGGCACCCATGACAAGCAGCCAGGAGGTGGCTCTCCAGGTGGTCACTCTCCAAGACGATGAGAGGAGGAGCTGGAGGCTTCATGGAGGAGATGATGTTCCGAGGATGAGCAGGGCTTACCTCAGAGGAAGGGGGGAGAGGGGCAGGAGACGTACTGGTATGCCAGTAGTAGATTCGGAATGTCTCTTCCGATCAAGCACTGTATTGGTGACATAGGTGGTGCATACTAATTCCCAATTGACCAAGGGACGGAAGCCACCAGAGCAGTGAGCTCAGAGCCCTGCTCTCTTTGATCCTGTTTCTTTCAGGCTGGCTGGGTTCTGACTGGTCAGGATAAGTTGGTCTATGTGGTATCTCAGCAACTAGCCACGTCTAGTATTTAACCTTGTCATTTGATGCACTTTGTTGGTCATTGTGCTTATCCCAATTAGGATTTAATTAGAGCCCCATAATGGGGTTTTAAAAGTGTATTGGAAACCAAAGGGGTCATGTGGTATGGTTTTACACAAAAGCATTTCCGTCATTCAGGAGCCTCATTCAGCCCCCACGTCTCTGTCGGCTTTTGCCTTAAAATGTCCCCTTCCCCCAGCCAGGGCTGCACCTGCTTCTGGCCTGCATAGCTTTCTCAGACGCTCGCCCTCCGTGAAGAATGCCTCCCTCCATTCTTCTGTCTGCCGGCCTCATGGACATCTCTTATGTCCAGGGACATAGAGCTTCGTCTGCGAAGCCTTCTCTAGCTCAGCATCTAGCATTGTACAGAGGCCTCTCGACTTGTCCCTGGGCCCCCTCCTTGTGTTTATTCACTCAGGTAGCTGTTTGTCTCCCTGGGGTTCAGCACAGCACGTTGCCTAGTGGAGCGTTTGTCCAACACTTTTCCCGACATTCCTGATGCCTCCACGTGCATATTCCTTCCTATTTGTAACCAGAAGCTGCCTGAAATTACACACACACACACTCCAACTTTCAAATAAAAGAAGAAGTTAAAGCTAGAGAAGTTATTTTGAAAAACTCTGTTATGTTAATGATAGCAATTAAGGGTCAGGAAGCCTGGGCTCCCGTAACTCGAGAAAAGCTGCCAGGTAACAAGCATCCGTGGCTCTCTAATGGTCCTGCAGTGGAAGCAGAGACAGAGCAGCCACCATCCCTTGCTGCGGTTTGGGCTCCAGTGTCCTGCAAAAAGACACCTTCCAGAAGGCTCATTTAACTCTATCACATGATCAGGGAAAACCAGTTTCCCTCCTAGCTCTCTCTGTGGAAATGAAACCTTGTTGAAATCTGCCAAAGGCTGGAGAGGAAAAGAACAGACATATTTCTCAGGCCTGCTGTACTTTCCCCTCTGACATTCAGCCTTCCACACAAACAAATTGGTGAGGAGCACACAATTCAGTAGATAAATGATAAAAAAATCATCTTTTGGATTGGTGGTTTTCTTTTGCCCCCTATTTTCACCTGAGAAGAAACACAGCCTTTTCCAGAAAGTTAATTATTCCATTTTGAAAGCCTGAGGGTGATGGGGGTGTAGTCTGCTTCTGGGTGTACCTGCACTCTTTTGGGGACCTTATGGAGTGCTAGTGGTGTTCCCGAGGGATTACTGTGGGCAGCTCCTGGTTGGATTGATTCCCACCTCTGTTGCGGGACAGTGCCTGGCCCATACCGAGTTCATCCTGTGTGTTGGGTGCAGTGGCGTGACTGACCAAGTGAGTGAGTGAGGAACTCAGGCCTAAGGGTTTGCTGGTTCCCATTTGGGCTCTGCCATTTCTGGTTGCTATGAGCCTCCCATCACTGTGCTTGACTTTCACCTCCCAAGTCACCCAGCAAGACCTGTGGCATCTGTCCAAATACTGGTGGTGTTCTCACCAAACCCACACCAGGTCACACCTCTGAAATCTTTGCCTAACATCCATCTCCCAACCCCCATTGGCTCCTCAGCACCTGTGTGTATAAATCCAGGTGGTTGGCACCTGTTCCAGCCTCTCTGCAGGATCCAGGCCCTGCCTTCCTCTCCATTCTTATTTCTTGCAGGCACTCCCCCATCTCCACCCTCTGGATGGGTGCACCATGCTAAGCTCTTGCAGTGATGGGCAGATGTTTTATTGTTTCACACTCTGTGCTTGTTTGTGCTGCTTCCTCTCTAGCGGCAGCGTCCTTGACATATACCTTACTTGGTTAATTTTAGGTCAGATATTTATTTTACAAAGTCATCTATGTCCCTGGTTTTAAAAATGGAGTAGCGTAGGTTGAGCATCTATAATCCAAAAATCTAAAATCTGAAATGCTCCAAAGTCTGAAACTTTTTGAGCACTGATTTGACACCATAGGTAGAAAATTCTACACCTGATCTTATGTGAAATCACATGTGAACTCGTAGGTGCATAACACACAGTTTATCAGTATCCCCATGGGAAATGAGACCCTTCCAGCCCCTTCAGCTGTGATTTGTCTTGTCTGTGCACATCCAGATTCCCCTGCACAGGCATGTCCACAGGGGGTAATAAGAGCACACGTGTGCGTTGGACGCGCCAAGGGTCGGTTCCCCCTGATGCCCCCCATGGGGGAGGCCTGTGTGCATTACTCACTGTGGCTTTTTGCTTACTCTTTGTTCTGGGGCATAAAGATACTATTGAAAATGCAAAAAAAGACCTGTAGATACCCCTGTGAGTAACAATGATAAGAACAAGGAGCATTTATGTTTATCTGTAGCACAGAAAAGTCAGGCTGTTGGAAAAACTGGACTGTGGTATAAGTGAAACATCTTACAGAAGAGTGTGGTGTTGGAATGACCACCATATGGGACCTGAAGAAACAGAAGGAGAAACCGATGAAGTTCTGTGCCGAAATTGATGAATAGAAGTTAATGAAAAATTAAAAACCATAAAGCCAAAAAATAAAGATCTTTTAAAATTTTATTTTATTTTATCTATTTTTTGAGACGGAGTCTCGCTCTGTCACCCAGGCTGGAGTACAGTGGCGTAATCTTGGCTCACTGCAACCTCCTCCTCCTGGGTTCAAGCGATTCTCCTGCTTCAGCCTCCCGAGTAGCTGGGACTACAGGCGTGTGCCACCACGCTCGGCTAATTTTTGTATTTTAGTAGAGATGGAGTTTTACCATGTTGGGTCAGGCTGGTCTCGAACTCCTGACCTCAAGTGATCAGCCCACCTCAGCCTCCCAAAGTGCTGGGATTACAGGTGTGAGCCACCACTCCTGACCCCAAAAATGAAGATCTTGATTGGGTGTTGAGAGAATGAATCCATCAGCATCACACTGAACATCCACTTAATGATACACCTGTCAAGCAGCAAGCAAAGCTCTCTATCCATGAACTAAAAGTTAAAAAGAACTGTGACTCTTCAACAGGCTGGTTGCAGAAATTTAAGAATAGATATGGCATTACATTTTTAAAGGTTTGTGCCGATCATGAAGCGATGGAGAAATTCCTTAGTTTGCCAAGATCATCTCTAATGAGAAGCTGATGCCAGAACAAGTCTATAGTGCTGATGAACCATCATTGTTTTGGTGTTCTTGCCCCAGAAAGACACTGACAACAGCTGATGAGACAGCCCTTCAGGAATTCAGGATCCTAGGACAGAATCACTGTGCTGGGATGTGCTAATGCAGCAGGCATGCGGAAGCGTAAACTTGCTGTGATCCGCAAAAGCTTGTATCCTTGCTGTTTTCAAGGAGTGGATTTCTTACCAGTCCTTTATTATGCTAACAGAAAGGCATGGATCACCAAGGACATCTTTTCTGATTCTCTTCACAAACGTTTTGTATCCGTGGCTTGTGCTCATTGCAGGGAGGTTGGACTGGATGATGACTGCAGGATTTGTCATTTCACGACAGCTGTTCTGCTTATTCTCCAGCTGAAATTCTCAACAATAATAATGTTTATGCCATGCATTTCCCCCCAGATGTGACTTTATTAATTCAGCTACGTGACCAAGTATCTGTAGATCAATGAAGAATAGATATCAAAACACTTTCTTGGGCAGCATGTTAGCGGCAGTGAACAGAGGCGGCATGGGTTTGGAAGGTTGTCAAAAGATGTTTAGCACGAAGGCTGCTGTATATGCTGCTGCCAGCACTTGGAACACAGTGACAAAACAAACAGCTGTGCATGCCTGGCACAACCTTTGGGCTGTGACTCTGTGTTCAGTGATGATGATGAACCAAGTGGTGACTTTGAAGGATTCTGTGTGTCAAATGAGACAAAAATAATATCTGACCTCCTTACGTCTGTAAAAAAATATACCTTCAAGGTCCATCAGAAAGCTGGGAGAAGTGGATATCAAAGAAGCCTTCAACATCGATAAATGAGGTACCAGTTGTTAACCATTGGAAGAAGTGGATATCAAAGAAGTCCTCCACATCGATAAATGTGTTACCAGTTGTTAACCATCAGTAGATGTTGAAATAGCCAAAATGGTTTTGAGTCAAGGTAACTGTGATGATAGTGATGATGAAGATGATGACATTAACACTGTAGAAAAAGCACCTATAGATGACATGGCGAAAATGTGCGACAGGCTTACTGAAGGACTAGGGCAGCATGTGTTCACAGCAGAGCAAGAAATCACGTCAATTTACAAAATCAAAGAGACACTTAAAAGACAAAAACTGTTGCTAATAAGCAGATGACTCTAGAGGAAACATTTAAAAAAGCCACCCGGCAGAATGCCTTCTCATCCCTAGAGCACCCACTTCCCGGTCCCTCAACTGCTTCTGATGTTTCTTCTCACTGAGAAAACAAAAAGCAAAAAACCCACAGTGTCCAGGAACTTTTCAATGGAAACCCAGCACTGTAGATGGAGACTGGAAGCCGCCGTTGTTTGTTGCTGCCGTTGCTTTGCAGAGGATGTGAGTGTTCTGGGGAGGCTGCCGTGCCGCTTAGCTACTGTGAACGCAGTTTTTTCACTGTATTAATGGTAGGTCATATTTTTTTACTGTTAAGTATGTATGTGGGAATAGGTGTAAGAAAATGATTGCTTATTGGTAGCATGTAGAGTCAGGAATGATGATGATGCCAGACAACCACAGATGTCCTCACGAGTGGCTGAGATAGTGATACCTTGGCTTTTGGGAAGTTCAGTATACACACATTTTGTTTCACGGGCAAAATTATTTTAAAAAGGTATGAAATCACCTTGAGGCTATATGTGTAAAGTATATATGAACCATAAATGAATTTTGTGTTTAGACTTAGGTCTCATCTCCAAGATATCTCATTATATATATGCAAATATTCTAAAATCTGGAAAAAAGCCCAGAATTCGAACACTTGGGATCCCAAGCTTTTTGGATAAGGGAGACTTAACCGGCAGTATAAGATTCGTACTGGAAAGAGTAGTCCTCTGTCCCCACCCTTCCTCATCCCTGCCTTCCGTCTCTGAGGTGAGGCTGTCATTGTACCTCTTGGCTGTTGTTGCTGGTACTTGTCTTGATATTTCTAAATACTATGCTAATTTTGCAGATTTTTACGGTTTAGCCGTATTTATTAACTTTCTACTCTGAAGCAGAGGGTTTAACTCTCTTACCGTGCTTCTTCCTCTTCTCCTTCCCCATCCTCTCAGTTTAATTTTTGGTGACATTGGGATTCATTGTTTGTGATGTTGTAACTCTAACTCTGGTTCATGACTGAGTACCTGAGTACCTGTCACGTGTAACTTGTTTTATCCTAGAGTTGTTCATTTGCGGGGTGAGGTGGGGGAGCTCACTGTGTGGGTAGGAGTAGGTGGGGGTGCCCCTGTGTTCTGCTCCAACACAGCCCTTTCTGGGGGTTCTTTGCCCTCAGTTGGCCGCTCCGTGTTGGCGTCCCCTTGTCAGGCTGTTATCCGTGCTGCTGCGCTGCCTCCCACTCCCGTGTCTGCTGTCCATCTTTCAGATTTCTGCTGACATTTCTTGTCTGCCTCCTTTACACCCTTGTCCTTGTTTATGACATTATTCCTTTACTGCCCTGTTGCTGAGAGTTAGGGGGGAGTAGAGATAAATCTGTGCTTTGCTTAGCTTCAAGATGGCTCTCCAGCAGCAGCTCACGGAGAATCTTTCCTGATGTCCCCTTCTTCAGAGAAGAGACCACCCCTCCTCTGGTGACTCACTGTACCTTGCATTCCTTTCTCGCATAGTCCTGGTGAACAGTAATTTCACTGGATAGGTTTCTTCTTGCTATTTGACAGTGAGCCCCTTGAGGGAAGGAACTGGGTTTAATCACTCCCTTGGAGGCTAGTTCTGGGCCTGGTCCGTGGTGAGTGTTGATTGGCACCCGCCAATGGGATGGATTAATGTGTGGGTGGACTCGGCCTGGGGAGCGTCTCAGTGGCTTTGCCCAGAGGCAGCTTACACAGGAGGCATGCTCAGCAAGTGCCGGCCACATGGAGTTGATCTGTGAGGCTCCCCTGTGTGTGGCTTTAGGAACAGGACATATGTGTATTTTTGTAGAACCTCTTTGTGCTGGTGACACTCAGCGTTTAGCCTAGAACCATATGTAAGCCTAAGTGATTGCAGTGCACATGCATTTCTTACTATTGTTCAGTGTTTCTTCCAGATTTTATTATTACAAAAGGTTTTAAAAATCATAATTAAAGGCAGTTAATAAGAAATGAATCTTAAGAAAAAAAGACGCTTAAATGATGGGTTGATTTTTCTGTTATTCTTGGCTTTTCAGAAAAAAGATTCTTATAATTAGGAGTTCTTTGCATACACCATTTTGTGACAGATTTCTGGTTCAGTCTCAAATGTGATATTTTACATCCAATTAGAATGAATGAGTCCCAATTGCTTTATGGTTTGGGTTCACAGAGTGTGCTGAATAACTGCGTCTGTCAGCATAACAGAAGCGTGCTCCTGCATTTGTATATTATGTCACAGTTCATAAATGTTTCCCCATGTATTGTCTCTTTGTTCCTTGTAAAAATTATGTGGCTTAAGCAAGGCAGGTATTTTTATTTGTCCTGTGTTTCAGGGGAAGAAACTGAAGAGGGAGAGCCTCCAGATAGTCATTGGCCAAGCTGGTCCTTGAACCCAGGTGCACTGAACCCACAACCAGTGTTTGTTCCTGTACCCTCTCCTCTCTCTCTGCTCTCTTTAGAGTTAGCGCTTGGTAATTTCCTATTGAGAAGTAAAGCTTTCACAGTGCAGATGAGCATGAAATTGTGATTTTGGTGGTGTTTTCCTGAAAATATTCCAAAGTTTCAGTTTTCAGAAAGGAAATCCACTGTTGTAGAAGAAATGTTATTTATTTCTCATTCACTTAATCTCATTCATTTTCTACTTATATAAGTTTTTCTTACATTTTAGTTTTCTCTCTCAGAGCACTTAGGATTTTACTGCCTGACTGTGAAAATATAGACACAGAAAGCCGAAAGGAAAGCTGTCTTAGTCTGTTTCATGTTGCTCTAACAGAATACCACAGAGTGGATAATCTGTAAACAACAGAAATTCCATCTCTCCCAGTTTTGGAGGCTGGGAGGTCTCGCATCAAGGCGCCGGCATCTGGTGAAGGCTTGCTTGCTGTGTCGTCACATGGTCGAAGGCAAAGGGCAAAACGGGACAAAATCTGTGTGCTCATATGACAGAAGAGCAGAAGAGGGCAAATCTACTTTTGGGAGCCCTTTTATAATGACCTTAATCCAGTCATGAGGGTGGATTACTCATGACCTAAACACCTTCGCACAAGGCCACCTCCCAACACTGTTGCACCGGGGATTAACTTTCCAACACATGAATTTTTGGAGGGGACAAAAACATTCAAATCGTAACAAAAGCCAGACACACACGTTTTAAACATAAAGACGGGCAGTTGAAATAAAAGGGTAGAAAAAGATATGTCATGCAAGCTCTAATCACAAGAAAACGAATTTGCTTATAATTACATCGGGAAAAGTAGACCTCAAGACAAAGAGTTGTATTAGAGACAAAGAGGGATGTTTCATGATGATGAAAGGATCAATTCATTAAGTAGAGAGATGAGTCCTAAATGTGTATGTACCAGCTTTACAATGCATGAAGCAAACATTGACAGCAATAAAGAGAGAAATAAACAAGTTTACAATCCTAGGCAGAAAATTTAACAGCCCTCCGTGAGTCATTAATACAACAGGTAAATTAAAATGTTAGTAAAAGTATAGAAGATTAGAATAACATTATCAACCAGTGGGATCTAATTGATTTATGAAATACCGCATCTACTAACTGATAATGCACATCCTTTTCAAGGACATATGGCACATTCACCAAGTAGACTGTATGCTGTCCCCAGAAAGTTATAGTAAATATCAAAGGGTTGAAATACCACCAAATTCATCTGACCAAATGCTTTAAATTAAAAATCCATAACAACAAGATACACAGAAAATCCTCAGATATTTGGAAATTTACCTGCATACTTCTGAACAACCTATGGATCAAATAAATCACAAGGAAATTTTGAACTGAATGATAATGACAACATGTGTCAAAATTTGTGTGATGCAGCTAAAACAGTGCCTGGAGGAAAATTTATACTTTTAAATGCCTATATTAGAAAAGAATAAAGGTTTTGAATCAATATTCAAAGCTCTCATTTTAAGAAACTAGAAGAAGAACAAAAACCGAGTAAAAGAAGAGAAAAAATTTAAAGGTGAAAAATCAATAAACTGAAAAATGGATAAACAAGAAAAGAATCACTAAAATATAAAGTTTTTTTGAAGCGACCCTTGAAAAACCTCTAGTTAGACTAATGAACAGAAAAAAAGAGAAAAAACAAGTTACCAATATCAGAAATGAAAGAGGGGACATCACTACAGATACTACAGACATTAAACAGATAATAAGGGAATGTTATTCACAATTTTATGCCAATAAATTCATGAAATGGAGATATTTCTAGAAAGACACAACTTAAACTAATGCAAGAAGAAACGGAGACCTTTAATATCCTTATATTGATTAAAAAAATTAAATTTTTATACAAGAGCCTTCACGGAAGGAAAACATCAGTACCAGATGGCTTTGCTGGTGAACTGTATCAAACATTTAAAGTCTATCAAACATTTAAAGAAGAAATAATAGCAATCTTCCAGGAACGCTTTCAGAAAAGAGAGGAGGAGTAAACACTTCTCATTTTTTTAAGGTAACATAATCCTGATACCAAAATCTTACAAAGACATAATAAGAAAAGGGAACCTGAGACCAATATTTATGATGCATATAGATAAAAAATTCTTTAAAAATATATTAGCAAATTGACTTTTGCCTTAACCTATGCACCCATGAAGGAGTAACTGCCAAAAGAATTGCTCTCCTGTTATCAACAGCTAGAAAACTGGACCAGATAAGTGAAACAAGTGTTTTCAGATATTGGACAACAGGCAGTGCAGGGCTGTGACCCTGTGAGATAGGGGGTAAGTAAGGTGAACTTTATAAGGACTCAATTTGCAATTGAATGCAGTTGCCAAGCAGCAGCATAAGTGGGGGAACCCTAATGAAACAGGCAGCTTTGCTGAGTGTAGGAATTAGGAAAGAGTTTTCAGGAGGCCAAAACAGAATCATATATGGAGCAGAGTGTTGGAGAGGAGGGAATTGTATAGGGAGAGAACCCCAGATGTCTGCAAAGTCCCATCAAGTCCTTGGCTGAGTATTGATCTGCTCAGGAGTAGGGTGGGATTCTATGAGCTGGGGAAAGTCACCAGAAGGCAGTGAGTTGAATAATCCTAAGAGCGGTGGGAATCGAGTGTTGGAGAGACGGCACCTGCAGGAACCTGGTGAATGAGCCATATGAACCTGGAAGACACCATTCGTGTCCCACCAGCCCTCTCTATTGAATAGGATGAGATCACGCCAGCTGACAAAGGAGAAGTTTTTACAAGATCCAGTTCCAGTATCACAGTGGCAATAAATTGATACTTGAGATATCTGGCATTCAATAAAAAAGTAACTGGTATGCAATGGAACAGAAAAATATGACCCATAATCAGAAGAAAAATTAGTAATTAGAAACAGACTCATGGATCAATAATAAAATTCTGAACAACTCAATAAAATATGGGTAAAGGATTTCAACATACACCTCACAAAAAGTATAGGGATGGCCAGTAAACACTGAAAATCTCTTCAGTGCTCAACATCATGAATCATCATAAAATTGCTATGTAAAATCACAATCAGATACCATTTAACACTTACTAGAATGGCTAAAATAAAAAGACTGACAACGCTAAATTTTGGCCAAGATGTGGAACAATTCAAATGTTTATACATTGCTGGTGGGAAGTGTAAAATGGTGCAATCACTTTAAAGAACGTTATGGCAGATTTATTTTAATTAATTAATTTACTTATTTATTTTTAAGTTCAGGGATACATGTGCAGGATGTGCAGGTTTGTTACATAGGTAAAATGTGTCATGGGGGTTTGTTGTACAGATTCTTTCATCATCCAGGTATTAAGCCCAGGATCCATTAGTTGCTTTTCCTGATCCTCTCCCTCCTCCCATCCTCCGCCCTCCAGTAGGCCTCACAACGTGTGGTATTTGGTTTTCTGTTCCTGCGTTAGTTTGGTAAGGATAATGACCTCCAGCTCCATCCATGTCCCTGCAAAGGACATAATCTTGTTCTTTTTTTTTTTTTTTTTTGAGACAGAGTCTCGCTCTGTCACCCAGGCTGCAGTGGTGCAGTGGTGCAGTGGCATGATCTCAGCTCACTACAAGCTCCACCTCCCGGGTTCACACCATTCTCCTGCCTCAGCCTCCTGAGTAGCTGGGATTACAGGTGCCCACCACCATGCGCAGCTAATTTTGTTTTTTTTTTTTGTATTTTTAGTAGAGATGGGGTTTCACCATGTTAGCCAGGTTGGTCTCAATCTCCTGACCTCGTGATCAGCCTGCCTCGGCCTCCCAAAGTGCTGGGATTACAGGCGTGAGCCACCGTGCCTGGCCAATCTTGTTTCTTTTTATGGCTGCATAGTATTCCATGGTGTATATGTATCACATTTTCTTTATGGAGTCTCTCATTGATGGGCATTTAGGTTGATTCCATGTCTTTGCTATAGTGAATAGTGCTGCAATGAATATAGGTGCACATGTGTCTTTGTAATAGGACGATTTATATTATTTTGGGTATATACCCAGTAATGAGATTGCTGGGTCAAATGGTATTTCTGTCTCTAGGTCTTTGAGGAATTGCTACACTGTCTTCCATGATGTTTGATATAATTTACACTCCCACCAACAGTGTAAAGGTGTTCCTTTTTCTCCATAACCTCACCACCATTAATAATCATGATTCTGACTAATATGAGATGGTATCTCATTGTGGTTTTGATTTGCATTTCTCTAACATCAGTGATGTTGAGCTTTTTTTCATGTTTGTTTGGCTACAGGTATGTCTTTTTTTTTTTGAGACAGAGTCTTACTCTGCACCCAGGCTGGAGTGCAGTGGTGCAGTCTTGGCTCACTGTGACCTCCACCTCTTGGGTTCAAGTGATTCTCCTGCCTTAGCCTCCCAAGTAGCTGGGATTACAGGTGCACGCCACCACGCCTGGCTAATTTTTCTATTTTTCGTAGAGACGAGATTTCACCATGTTGCCTAGGCTGGTCTCGAATTCCTCACCTCAAATGATCTGCCCGCCTTGGCCTCCCAAAGTGCTGGGATTACAGGCGTGAGCCACTGTGCCTGGCCTTTTGAAAAGTGTCTGTTGATGTCCTTTGCCCCCTTTTTAATGGGGTTGTTTTTTTCTTGTAAATTTAAGTTGCTTATAGATGCTGGATGTCAGATCTTTGTCAGGTGCATAGATTGCAAAAAGGCAGTTTTTAAATAAAGGGAGATGTACATCTGCCCTATGACCCAGCAGTTCCACTCCTTCATACCTGCCTAGGAGAAATGGAGACATACACCCACAAAATGTACATCCACAAGAGTGTTCATCGCAGCCTATTTATGGTAAAAATCAGTAACAAACACAGAAGTCTAAGAATGGGTGAATGTGTAAACAAGTTGTGGTATATTCTTAGAATACTTTTACTGCTTGTAAAGAATGAACTACTGGTACTGGCAACATGTGTGACTTTTACAAACACATTCTGAGCAAAAGAAATAGGACACAAAGGATATATACTGTCTGTACTGTTTATATGAATTGCAAGAACAGGCAAGTCCCGTCTATGGTGATAGATACCAGAAGGCAGTTAACTTGGAGTGGGGGCCAAGAACGACTAGAAAAGGGCAATAGACATGTTCCGTGTCTTGTCTGAGGGCAGCAATCCTTTTTTTTTTTTCGTTTTTTTTGAGACAGAGTCTGTCACCCAGACTGCAGTGCAGTGGCGTGATCTCGGCTCACTGCAACCTCGGCCTCCCAGGTTCAAGTGATTCTCCTGTCTTAGCCTCCCCAGTAGCTGGGACTACAGGCGCCAGCCATGATGCTTGGCTAATTTTTGTATTTTTAGTAGAGATGGGGTTTCACCATGTTGGCCAGGCTAGTCTTGAGCTTCTGACCTCAGTGATCTACCCGCCTTGGCCTCCGAAAGTGCTGGGATTACAGGTGTGAGCCACTGGGCCTGGCCTAGCAATATGCTTATTATATGTAAATTATACTTTGATTTCAAAATATCACACCCCTCCAACAAACAAACAAATCTCTAAAAGGGAGGAGGAAAGGATGGAGCATTCTGTCCAGCACTTAACTGGAGACAAAAAGCCAAGTGGTGGAGTCCGACTTCAGGAGCACATACATTACTTCTAGAGACAAGGCTGGTGCTCATGACACCCCCTTTCGTTGGCGCTCACAGAAGAGATGAGTGAGGACTGTAGTTGTCAGGAAGGCATTTTAGATGTGGCAGATCTTGCGATGGGCCGTGAGAGCTGCATGGAATTTGACAAATCAGAGATTAAAGTGTCGATGTCACAGAAACTTTGTAGTTTTGTGGAAACACCGTAGGGCGTACAGTGGAAAGTAAGTCTTCTACCATCCTTGACTCCATTCTGGGAACCCCTTCCCAGATTCTGCCCGTGCTTTCAGATTCTCGTATGTGCCTACAGAAATAATCATTGTATCTACAGATTGTTTTGTATTGTTCCCTTTTCACTTCATAATTTAGATAAACTTACTTTATATCTGCACAAAAAGACAGACATTCTTTTCTATGGCAACAGTGTATTCTATTACAAAGACACATGCGCATACAAAGACCTAGCAATCTCATTACTGGGTATATACCCAAAATAATATAAATCGTTCTATTACAGAGAACATTTTTGAATGTTCCTGTATTTGGCCATCTTGCTTATCTCAGAACTCTGTTTCCTGCCATTCTCTCGGTTCTGCCTCTGTCTCTGTTGGCGTCATTCCTCAGGCTGGTTGGGTGCAGATGGTTGCAGCAGTACTGACCCCCACATCTGACCCTGGTAGCTTTCAGGGAAGGAGGAGTGGGTTGCCTCCAGGAACTTCCCAAGAGCCAGGTGGAGTGTTCCCCGAAGTCCTCAGCTGTCTGTGCTCAGTGGCTTAAATAGGCGCCTAGGCCCATTGCTGACTCAGCCATTGGTGAGGTGTGGCCTAGTTCTGCGGGGCTCCAACTAGGCCCACCTGTGGGTTCAGCTACCTCTGGCCTGACTCCCCACCCCCAGGGCTGCTGCAGGGAAGTGTGGTTACTTTGCACATCTGGGATTCTGCTAGAAAGATGTACCAAACACCTATGAGGATGGTCATGTGGCTTCCCTGTTGACCCCATTCAGCATGTCGGTAAAGCTACAAGATTTCCTGACGTTGAACCGTCTCTCCTTCATTCTTTACCTGTATTATTCTTTGAATATCCTGCTGCTGTGCTTTGATCTACTAAGATTTTATTTTGGATCTTTTTATCTGTATTCAGAAGAGAGATTTGTCTGTGCTACAAAAGTCTTTTTAAGAATGGAAGGGATGTAGTGGAAAGACCCTGGTATTGAAGGTTGCTTAGTTCCTATGTGACCTTGGTCAAGTCACTTAACCTCTCTGAGGCTATTTCTTTCATATACAATAGTGATCCCCCAGCCCTAAGTAACACAAGCTTGTTTTGAGGATCAAATAAGATAATATGTATGAAAGCTCTCTTTTAACACCAAAGCTTGAGCAGAGTTTGAGCCTTGTCTCATTATGTATATTCAGGATTTTTGAATTTTTGTGAATTTCTTCCAGTGAGGAGAGAGGTTCAGAGAACATTAACAAATGAGTTTCCTCTCAGCTTTTTCTCATAAACCATAATCAGAAAATCAGAGTTATGCCGAGGGAGAGACACTGGGAACATGGTTGGTAAACATTACATTATTGGTGTTCAGATATGAGGTTCCTGCTTTTCATAATATCCTTAGGGTACTGGGGAAGATTTGATATTTTCTGAGATTGCTGTAAAATGCAAGTTATTGCCGCGACTATTGCCCAATTATTCTGTACTTATTTTACTTAGACTTTAGTAATTGGAAAAAGATTAGGTGTCAGGACTTTGTATTTTGTTGATTATATTAGTAAAGTCTTCTCTTTAATCATTTCTTTTATTCCTGTTATTAATCATTAGCTCCAAGCTGTTAGGAAAACAACCTAATGGTAGATTCCTAACTTAAAGGAAAGAAATAATTACTTGAGTTTCTGTGGGATTGGACAAGTGTTGCTATACCTAGACATTGAAATGGATTCTCTTGCCATTTGGGGCGTGGAAATGAGACACTCAAGGAGACTCGGAAGGTCGATGGAATGCAGGGCCCACATCCTTACCCCTCTGCCCCGATGCTTGTCCTTCCCTGCCCTTGGAGGTGCTGGAGCTTGCTCCAGGACCCCTCTGCCTCTGGCCAGCCCCTCCCCGCTCGTGATTTTTTTCTACTTGTAGGTATTTATAAAGCCTCATTGACTTGTATTAGACTACCTTGAAGACTTTGTTGTCTGTGTAGAATATGGCTACATCCTTAATTAATGGTGTATAAAGACAAGCTTATCTCTATGAAACAATTTCTTTCAAAACTGGTATCGAGAAAAACCACATCATATATGTATGCTTAAATAGCATATGGAAAGTTGAGATGGATGAAAGAAAGGAAAACCAATTAACATGATCAGGTTGGGGAAAGAGCCTTCCGGAGAGAGTAGGGGGAAGGAAGAGAGAAGGAGGTGGGAGGGAGAGAAAGAAGGAGGTGGGAGGGAGGGAGAGAAGGAGGTGGGAGGGAGGGAGAGAAGGAGGTGGGAGGGAGGGAGAGAAAGAGGTGGGAGGGAGGGAAAGAAGGAGGTGGGAGGGGGAGAAAGGAGGTAGGAGGGGGAGAAGGAAGGAGGTGGGAAGGGGAGAGAGAAGGAGGTGGGAGGGAGGGAGAGAAGGAGGTGGGAGGGAGGGAGAGGAGGAGGTGGGAGGGAGGGAGAGGAGGAGATGGGAGGGAGGGAGAGAAAAGGAGGTGGGAGGAAGAGAGAGAAGGAGGTGGGAGGGAGGCAGAGAAGGAGGTGGGAAGGAGGGAGAGAAAAGGAGGTGGGAGGGGGGAGAGAAGGAGGTGGGAGCGGGGAGAGAAGGAAGTGGGAGGGGGGAGAGAAGGAGGTGGGAGGGGGGAGAGAAGGAGGTGGGAGGGAGGGAGAGAAGGAGGTGGGAGGGAGGGAGAGAAGGAGGTGGGAGGGAGGGAGAGAAGGAGGTGGGAGGGAGGGAGAGAAGGTGGTGGGAGGGAGGGAGAGAAGGAGGTGGGAGGGAGGGAGAGAAGGAGGTGGGAGGGGGAGAGAGAAGGTGGTGGGAGGGGGAGAGAGAAGGAGGTGGGAGGGGGAGAGAAGGAGGTGGGAGGGGGAGAGAGAAGGAGGTGGGGGGGGAGAGAGAAGGAGGTAGGGGGGGAGAGAGAAGGAGGTGGGGGGGAGAGAGAAGGAGGTGGGATGGGGGAGAGAAGGAGGTGGGAGTGGGGAGAGAAGGAGGTGGGGGGGAGAGAAGGAGGTTGGGGGGAGAGAAGGAGGTGGGAGGGGGAGAGGAGGAGGTGCAGGGGGAGAGGAGGAGGTGGGAGGGAGAGAGAGAAGGAGATGGGGGGAGAGAAGGAGGTGGGAGGGGGGAGAGAAGGAGGTGGGAGGGAGGGAGAAAAGGAGGTGGGAGTGGGGGAGAGAAGGAGGTGGGAGGGAGGGAGAGAAGGAGGTGGGAGGGGGGAGAGAAGGAGGTGGGATGGGAGGAGAGAAGGAGGTGGGAGGGAAGGAGGCCAGTGTACTCTGGACTTCTCTGGTTGAAGGAGGAAGGGGTCATGGGGCCTCGCGTGTTCCAGGGTAGCTTCAGGGACACCGGGGATGCCTTTTGCAAACATGTACTCTCGGATTCTGTTGTAAACAGGTAACCTGTAGCTTGGTTTGAATAGAATGGTCACTTACCTTCTCTCAGATATTGAAATCAATCGTATCTGAAATGTTGATCATTTAGTTTAATTTGTTTATGGGGCTCCTTGCCTCCTAATAAAACAGGTGGAATGTGTTAAAGCACTGGGGAGGTTTGCTAACCTTTTTCCTTGTCTCTTTTTTCAACAGAGGAATTACGGAAGTTGAGCTGGTCCGGAATCCCTAAGCCAGTGCGTCCAATGACGTGGAAGCTCCTCTCAGTAAGTCCCACCGCACCGCCCATCAGCACCTCCTTTGTGTGCACAGGGACTGCGGGTGTCTGGCCTGAGTAGGGCCTGACAGCCACAGTCCATGGGTTTGCTCTGGCTTTGTTGCAGTGATAAAGGCCTTTGCTGTGGCTAAGCTGACATTTTCTATTCTTTGCTTAATTTTAAGCTTGGTTTGACAGGGCTGGCAGAAAACAAGGATAGGTAATTATGACAACTGTATTTTTTCCTCAGATTTTATTAGAAAATCTTTCTATGTTCCAGCCTGTGATATAGAAAGGTTTCAGCATAGATGGTTGTTTCAACTCCGAGGAGTTGAAACAGGGAAATATGTTTTAAATTTGTTTCAGATATGCTGAAAACAAGGACATATATTTGACCAAGTTTTTTTTTTTTTTGTAAGTATTAGTAGTGTTGTTAGGAAAAGAAAAAACATGGATGAGAGAAGTGGTTTGTGTTTCTGTGGTGGAGTGTGGAGTTCTGGCTGCCTCAGCTCTGGCGCTGAGCTGCCGGTCTGGAAGTCCTTGGGGAAAGGTTGGGGTAGGCGGTGGTGACCGTCAGCATGCTGTCGTACACTTAGCTCAGGCTTACCATTGGAAGTGAGTTTGGCCCTGCCCACCATTTCAGAATTGTTTATAGACAGTTTTCGTCTCTTTTCCTTTTTCATTATTTTTGGAGATAAGTCAATAGGGAGCTCTAAGTGTTTACTCTAAATTGGATCTGACTTTTCGTATTTAAAAGGCTCTTTCTGGCTAATGAGTCTTAATAAATTTGCAACTTAGTACCTCTTGTACCTTAATACCTTAGTACCTTAATACCTTGTACCTTAATACCTTAGTACCTTAATAAAATTGCAGCTTAGTACCTTAGTAATCCTAAATGCAGATGCAGCTCTGAACAGCGAATATTTTTTGATTAAATATTTTCTTGCAATTAAAATTAGACTTGCTGCCATTGCTTATGTTTTTGTTTTGTGCTTTTTAATTTTAACCTAGTTTTCTAGTTTATGTCCAGTTTTCTAAATGTCCTCTAAGATAGGTTACAGACTTCTCAGGTTGGTTTGTAGGAAGTTTTGATGAAAACACTGAATTGCAGTTTTCTATTTATTAAGGATGTGCTGTGTCCAGGGGGAAAGTCTCACGTGAGTTATTTTATACTGTTCTTTCTCCTCTAATTCTCAGCCTCTGCGGGTTGTGGTTCTGCTTCCCTAATGTGTGTAGCACAGGGGTTGATGTGGAAATGGACACTCTGGTTTCAGTGGACAGAGGAGCAGAAGGGGAGGTGACAGACAGCCCCAATCTGCTGGTTGTGGACAGGAGGGTAGGGTGGGTGTAGGTGGAGTCTGAGCCAGGAATCCTGGCGAGGCGAGTGAGAATGTGAACCCGGGAGATCTGAGATGGTCTCAGTTGATTTAGAAAGTTTATTTTGCCAAGGTTGAGGGCGTCCTAGCGATGCAGCCTTAGGAGATCCTGACGACACGTGCCCAAGGTGGTCAGGGCACATCTTGGTTTTATACACTTAGGGAGACATGAGACATCCATCAGTACATGTAAGAAGCTGCGAGGGAGCTTCCAGGTCACAGATAGGTGATACACGAATGGTTACATTCTTTTGAGTTTCTGATTAGCTTTTCCAAAGGAGGCAAATCCGATGTGACCTTTCCAAAGGAGGCAAATCCGATGTGCATCTGTCTCAGTGAGCAGAGGAGTGACTTTGAATAGAATGGGAGGCAGGTTTGCCCTAAGCAGTTTCTAGCTTGAGTTTCTTATAGTGATCTTGGGGGCCCAAGTATTTTCTTTTCACAGGAGAAAGCCTGAGCATTCTCAGAGCAGTGACCTATGAAAGGACAGGCACGTGTCATCCTTTAACCATCATTGCTTGCAGGGGCCTTTGCTTGGGAGACGGAGATGAATTAGACACTAGCCTGCCATTAGGAGGAGGTCGGGTGCTGCAGACTTGTGGTGGGACAGTGGTGGTGGAGGCTGGACTGCATACTGTAGGATGGACAGGACACAAGTATGAATCGGGGTGGAGGAGTAGCACAGCGTGGAGGCAGTTTAGTGCTGAGGGTCAGCTTCTGCTAAGAGGGGACTTCACACCTGGGATGCGCAAGGCCATGGCAGGCAGGGACGGAGGGGAGGGTGTGGAGACTTGCAGTCACAAGGGATAGGGATGAACGTGGTGGTTCTTGGCCCTCTCAGGGCTTGGATTGATGATGAGTAGAAAATAAATGTTAGGTCAGGGAGCAAAGCTTGTCATTGCAAATGTGGGGTGCTAAGAAAGGGTTCATGAGGATGCCAAGTAAGGCTTCTTGGGGAAGGTGGCATCTTACGTGGCATCTCAAAAGTGTTGTTAGTGTTCTCTCTGCTAGTGGGAAGTGGGGAGGCCATGAGAGCTGGGGTATGCAGTAGGGGTGGGACAAGCAGGAACACAGGCTGGGGTAGAGGGGCCCAAGAGGAGGCCAGGTGACAGCCGCCCTACTGCCCTCCCTACCACCCCATTGCTTGGGTTTTATTCTGAAGGATGAAACTGGGAGCGGTGAGCCTGTGTTTCTGGAAGAGTAAAGCCTTGAAAGAGTCGTTGGTTGGTTCATTCATTCATTCATCCATTCATTCATCCATTGGCATTTATTGAGCACTTTGTGTTTTAGGCACTGTGTCAGGTGCTGGGAAATAGCAGGCAGGGAAGAAGACCAAGTCGTCCCCCTGGGGCCTGCAGAACAGCTAGTAGAAGGCCTGCCTTTTTCTCTTGCCCCCTCCAACCCCGACAGACCTAGGCTACGTGGAGACATAGCCCATTCTCTCAGGATCTTATTCCTGTGCTCCCAGTGCGCTGCTGCCCTGTGTCTGTCCAGTGCGCTGCTGCCCTGTGTCTGTCCCTTACTGAGTGCTTGCCCTGTGTCGGACCATGCATTCAGAGATTCTTGTGGACAGGCGTGTGGGCAGGCAACTCAGGGACCAGGCTGTTCTCGCCCAGTGTCTGGCTCGTAGGAGCAGTGCTGGTTGTAAGGGGAGGCTGCTTCTGGCAGGCTCTTGGGAGGGGCTAGAGCTGGGACAGGAAGAACTGGGAAGGGACAGATAAGGGAGTTGAGGGGCCAAAGACTACAGGGGTGGGGTAAGAGGACTCTGGCAGCTAGAGTAGGGAGCAAGCGTTGGTTCTTTTTCTGGGAACAAGTGCTCACTGTGCATTTGCCACGCTCCATGCCCTGTGTTGGCGAGCACTGATGCCATCCAGCTCCCCAGGCAGTCATGCTGCACCATGGCTCTGGGCCTTCTGTAAGAGGACAGATCTGGGGAGCACAGTGCACGATGCCAGTCACCCATCCCTGAGTCAGCATGTGCTGCTCACACATCTGCCCTCAGCCAGGCCCTCTGCAGGTGCTGGGGTTACAAGAACCTCTGGGACAATGGTGGGGACTGGGAACTCAGCAGGGAAGGGGTCTCCCCAATCAAGGATGCCTCTTTATCATTCCCTGAGTCCCAAGGTTTAAACCTGGCTTCCCATTCAACTCTTCTGGGAGCTTTTCCCGGTCCTTGTGTCCGGGCCCATGAAGCAAATTGGAATCTCTAGGGTGGACTCAGGCATCAGGGTGTTGACTGACTCCAGCATTGCTGTGAACCAGGCAGTCCACAGAGTGCCTACCCTGTGGCTAGGCGGGGGATGGGAGGCCAGGGTGTGGGAGGTTCAGGCCTGCCCTCTTCACATGTGGGTTTCCATTCTGGTCGCATGTTAGTATCACCTGGGGAGCTCAGGAAATACTGTTACCTCGGTTCTTGGGGGTTCTCACATGTGCCCAGGGCTGGAGACGGCGGCTCTAGGACACTCAGGCTCCAGTGGGGCAGGGTGGGGCATACATGAGCCACCTGGGAAGCAGGTCGTTGAAAGTCATGCGCTATGCCCGCCGCTGCAGGCAGCACACACCTGGGCTGAGGTACCTGGGCAGGAGAGCTGGCCTGGGGCATTGGAGGGCTCGCGTTGGAGGAGAGAGGCTGAGTGAGACTCGCTGAGAGCCATGAGCTTGTCGTCTGGGAGGGCTCGGGTGAGTAGGTACGATAGGAGGGATTTATTCCAGTCCATGAGTCCTTCCAGGATCCAGAGGTTAACAGTTACGCCCAGAATTGAGAATTTATCATTTGTTCAGCTTAAAAAGGCAGATAACCAAAGCTGTGCTTGAGTGGGAACCTATTTCAGGGTCTGGCAAACTGATGACTCTTTTTCATTGTGTTTATGATTTGTCATTAACATGATTCTAGTAGCCTTATTTTTAATTGACGAGTGGGCAGTTCCACTTCAGTGAAGAAGGACGAGAAACATGACTTGTCATTTGTGAAAAACTAATATCTAATCTAGAACATACCATTAAGCCACAAGTAATACTACTTAATGTTTACATTTTATGCAAGCAAGGTAGTAACTTTTTTAAAATTACTGCTAAACAGAGTCATATTTCTGGCTCTTTTTAAAATAAGTATTTCAGAAACATGGCACAAAAACGAATTAAACATTGAACATTTGCATTAGTGAGTCTAATGGTTAAAAATGATGAGTGAAACTCCAGTATTATCTTTCTTTTTGCAGTATATTGAGGTAGGTTTGCATATGAACACAGTGGGAGGGAACAGTTTGATTTTTGTGTCACCGGGACAATTTAGATATAAGTATATGCATGCATTGTTGTACATTTATGATTAGTGTTTTCATAGCGTGCTAATACAGCAATTAAGTTTTCTGTAGTTCTGTCATTTAAAATTCATTGCATACTTGAATGTATTTCATTTGCATAATTTCTAGTCTTGCTTAATTATTGAAAGGCCTCAACTTGCATATGTGTGTTTTCCTTTAGGGATGGGAGTGTCAGGAGCACGTGTAGGGTTTTTATTGCCTGCGTTCCGATGATGATGTACTTGCCTTTTAGAATTTGTGTTTCAAGTGAAGTTTACATTTTGGGGAATGGGAAGTATTTCTGAGAGCCCTCTTGCAAGTTCACTATGGATTTTTTGTTGCCACTGAATGCAGCTGATGTCAGGCTGCCTACACCACGGCCTAGCTGATCGCTCCTGGTGGCCCACGCTGCCCTGTGTTGAAGGCCGGGCCCCTTCACTGGCACACAGGCCTTCTCTCCTGGCTGCTGCACGCAGCTTCACACCCATCATTGGCCAGGCTCTGTTTCCGACCTTGCCCCGGGCCAAGCTGGACACGTTTCCCTGTGTCCTCCGTGCTCTGTCTCTTTCTCTCCACCTCTGTCTTCTCCACTATCAAAACCAAACCCAGAACTGTATGCCTGTTCTTACTTGTCCCAAGTGAGCGCACGCATCTTTCTCCCTGAGTCTCAGGGCTGTGGCCACTTTTGGGTCTGACAGGATCGCTGCACGTCGCGATCACTCTTGCACTCAGCGAGGAAGGACTGAGGGTCTGTTGTGGGGCAAACAGCGTTCCAAGCCCTTGGACAAACATTCCACCCTCGTGGACCTCACATTTTGGTGGGAGAAGACAAACAATACACCGAGAGGTAGATTTGATGTGCTATGGAAGGTGAGGAGTGCTGTAGGAAAAGGCCTGGGATCAGCTTGGTGGGATGGTGAGGGCCGAGGAGGGAAAGGATCTGTTGAAGTAGGTGGGTAGTGGTCAGGGTGGGCCGCACTGAGGAGGTGACTTTGAGTGAGGACATAGAGGAGCGAGGGAGGCAGCTGTGCAGGCACCTGGGGGTGCATTCCTGTCTGGTTCATTCTGTGGAGAGGGCTTACCCATTCCCTCACTGTGTTTCCCATCGGGGAGTAGTGCCCACCAGACACAGGTGATGAAGAACAGTAGGTAACAGGAAGCAGTGCCGTGGGCTCCTCCAACAACCAGGGAGGTGGAGACCGAGAGAGGGTGCTCTCGTGGAAAGGCGGCTGCTGGCCCTGCACAGACTGAGAGCAGCGGACAGCGGCTGTCCTCGAAAGGGCAGCCAGTCAACACCCTGGGCTTGGTGGCCCCTGTGGTCTGTTGCAGCTCATCTCTGCCATTGTGGCCCAGAGCAGCCACAGGGAATCTGTATAAAGGAAAGCATATAGTTGTGTTCCCATAACACTTTATTTACAAAAATGGGTGGGCAGGATTGGCTGATGGTCAGTTTGCTGACCCCTGATCTAGATGAAATGGGTCCTAGCAGAGGAACAGTAAGTTCAGAGAGAGGCACTGAGGCAGGAGAGGTGTGGCATTTAAGGAACATTTAAGCAGCGAAGTAAAAGTGGGAGGGGCCATGGTGAGTGACGAGTGTCAGCCTCTTGGTCAGAGGCAGGAAGCGCCAGGCTCACAGGAGCCGTCAGCCTAGGCGGGGCCTGGGCTTTTATGCTGGGCGTGATTAGAAGCAGTTGGAAGTTTTTTCGGGGTGGTGGTGTTAAAATGATGTGATTTTCACAGGGTCTCTGTGGCAGAGTGTGGAGAAAGGACCGTGGGGTCTGTGTCCACCCACTGATGGACAGTCCCCTGTGAGCCCGGCCAGTCTTCAGCGTCTCTGTATCCAGGGCTGAGCAGCGGGTGGGAGAGTAGCTGGGGCTGGGTGAATGAATGTTGTTGTTGTGTGTATCTGTGGGTGGCTCTCAGCGTGCGGATTTGTCCCCAGGTCTTCAGTGACTTGGGATCACATGGCTCTCCTGAGCAGTGTGGGACCTCAGGTCAGGAGCTGGGGCTTGGCTTGAGTTTGCCTTCGTGTCCGTGCGACTCTGGGCATGTTAACCATGTTTCCTGAGCCTGTCTCCTTGTCTGCAGATAGGGACAGTGATGGCCTTCTGTGATTAGTGGGATTAAAGCAGCACTGTGTGAAGCACGAAGCCTGGTGAGGACCCAGCCCTTCCTTAGTTCACCTACGGGTATGGCAATTTTGGGGCAAAGACAAAGAAGTAATCTTATGTAATTGTTATTGTCAAGAGACGGACAGGCTTGAAATAACAATAAGGTGCAGACGGGTCTGGATGAAGCCTGTGGCTCTGAGAGGGTTATCTGTGAAGCTGGCTTTAACTTGAAGTAGAAGCTTGTTTCACTCAGGTCTGGCCGTCACCACCCCCACTTGTAATCTTATGCCTTCCCATCACTGGGGGCAGGGCTGGGTACCCAACAGAAGGAGCTCTGCATCTGGCAATCCACCAGCACATCCCAGTGAAAGAGGCCTGATTCTGGAGATGCTCAGGTGGGTGGGTCATTAAATAACCACCCGGAAGGCACTGCAGAACCACACCTGGCACTTCTATGCACACTTGGGGCTGGTTATTCTTTTTGTCACTGTTAGAATTTTTTTTTTTTTTTTTTTTGAGGCGGAGTCTCACTCTGTTGCCCAGGCTGGAGTGCAGTGGCGCGATCTTGGCTCACTGCACACTCCGCCTCCTGGGTTTACGCCATTCTCCTGCCTCAGCTTCCCGAGTAGCTGGGACTACAGGTGCCCGCCACCATGCCCGGCTAATTTTTTGTATTTTTAGTATTTTCACTGTGTTAGCCGGGATGGTCTCGATCTCCTGACCTCGTGATCTGCCCGCCTCTGCCTCTCAAAATGCTGGGATTACAGGTGTGAGCCACTGCGCCCGGCCAGTGACTGTTAGAATTATGCGAATCAGTACGCTCTTTGGAATACTATTATTTCCTCATTTTATGGGAAAATAGAGGCAGGCGGGAATAATGGCCACACCTTTCCTCCATCACGAGGGCTCTGAGTGTCCCTCTTGAGTGCATCTTGGCAGCTAGACTGTTCTGTGCCCCCCTCCAGAATACCGTAATTCACGAAGCGATTGTTTTCTGGAGAGAGTGTTCTCCCCTGGGGCACCTCCTCCCATTGGATTGGGGATGCGTTTGACACGCGTGTAACCAGGCCGTTGTGACCCGATGCCCTTTCTGCCAGGGCTACTTGGAAATCACGCATCATGAACCTTGAAGATACCTTCAAGGTATTCCTTTGAGCTAAAAGTTCACTGTAGGAAGTTTACTTCAGGAAGTAATTGACATTGTTAGCTGATGTGTGTTTGAGAATACTGGACAATTAGAAATAATCAAAATACAAATTGGGGAAAGGTGACATAGAAATGCGTATGATGGAAGCCAGTGTCGCCTTCAAAATGGATGTTTTAGAGCACGGTTGGCAAATGTTTTCTGTAAAGGCCTAGATAGTAAATATTTGAGCCTGTGGGGCGTGTGGTCTCTTGTAACCTCTCCACTGTGCTGCGATAGGGCAAAAGCAGCCACACACAGTACATAAACAGATGGGCTGTGCCCTGTGCAGCAAAATTCTATTTACACAAATAGGTGGTGGGCCGTAGTTTGCTGATTCCTGTTGTAGAACAGGACTTAACGACAGTGGGAATATGGCCATGATTTTAAAGGGAAAGGACCAATCATAAACTGGGCTACATTAAAGTTAGGAACTTCTCTTCATCAAAGACATCATTAATAGGGTGAAAAGGCAAGTCACAGAAGGAGGCTGTTTACAGCAGGGCTCACGTGTGGACTATCTGGATATGAACGCCTGTGAATCAGAAAGGAGGAGGGAGATGGCGTTATGGGAAGGGACTCAAACATCTGTACTCACACTTCACAGATGCAGACACGCAACGGCATCGCTTTGTCTCCTGGGAGATTCAGATGAAAACGAAATGTAGCTTAATAGATACCACTGCAAAGCCATCAGAATGGCTAATGTGAAAACGTTCCACAGTATCAAGTGTTGGCAAGGATGTAGGACATTGGGAATTTGCGTACACTTCTGATAGGAGTAGAGTCACTTTGAAAATTCTTTAGCAAAGTCTTTCAGAGGTATGCAAACCTAGCAGGCCCACTCCCAGGTATACACTTAACAGAAATGCATCTCATGTACTGTAAAAGGGAGCTTCAAGAATCTTTAAAGCAAAAACTGGAAACAGCACAAATGTTTGTTAACAGAATGGATTTCATACACGGCAGTGTTATGCGACAGTGGAGGAAGGAACTACTGTTACGCGTTATAACATGAATTAATTTTCAAGTGTAACACTGAATGAAAGCAGCCAGACAGAAAAAATGCCACTTAGGAGGGGAGGAGGTAAGGGGCGGCGACCGAGAGGCCTGCTAAGGCGGTGATGGTCTGGCTTTTACCTGGGTGGTATTGATGGATGTGTTCAGTTTGTGATTATTCACACGATTTTGGGGTACACCTTTATATAAATATGCTATACTTCAATAAGCGTTTATTAAAAAGAAATTTCAGTGGTGTGATCCTAATGTGTTAACATGAGTGTGCCTGAGTGTAATTTATAATATCGAATAGATGCCAGTGGAAGCTTAAGGAGGATGGAAGGAATGCCAGTGCCCACACAGCTGAAAAGATGGGGCTGGAGTCTGGCTTCATGCTCGAGGCCTGGCGGCTCTCTGAGTCCTGCTCTCTTTCAGGTCAGCTTTTCTCGGTGGACCTGCAGCTTGTGATTCTCCCCTCCCATCAGAGGGTGGCCGCCACAACTCCACACTGTGCACGTTCACTTTCATTCACAGCAGCAGCCAAGAAAAGCCCTGGCTTGGCTCCTATTCCTGCATTGGGCCACCTCTCCACCCCCAAACTGTCAGTCATAGTGGTTGGAAGATGGCTTAGCCGTGTAGCTTAGCCCCGTCAAGACCTATCCTGAAGGAAGAGGCTTCCCATCCGGACCACAAGGGTTGGGTAGAGGGTGACGTGGCTCCCAGAGCAGCTTCAGGGCTCTGTTCCAGCCAGGATGAGTAGATGTTTGGTGACTAACACGGTGATGTCTACTATAGATGTGGAAACACGTTCAAAGGCTAAAAGTGCCATCAGGGATGTATTTGTTCATTCAGTCACTCGTTCATATGTGATTGACCCAGTGAAAGCTTATGTGCCCGCCATCTGGTTGGTACCATGAGGGCCTGGTCCTGAGTGAACTTCCTGTTAGATGCTGCTGGAGTGCCAGGTGACCAGCCCCACCTCGTGGGAGACGTGACTACTGACCAGGAGCCCGGTCAGACCTCATGGGAGAAGTGACCACTGGAGACACTTGAGGGATGAGAAAGACATGGCCAGGCACAGCAGTAAGACTGCTAGGAAAAAAACAAGGAGAAAAGCCTTTTCTTTTTTTTTTTGAGACAGAGTCTTGCTCCGTTGCCCAGGCTGGAGTGCAGTGGCATGATCTAGGCTCACTGCAACCTCCTCTTACCGGGTTCAAGTGACTCTCCTGCCTCAGCCTCCTGAGTATTTGGGATTACAGGCATATGCCACCACGTCTGGCTAATTTTTGTATTTTTAGTAGAGATGGGGTTTCACCATGTTGGCCAGGCTGGTCTCGAACTCCTGACCTCGTGATCCGCCTGCCTCGGCCTCCCAAAGTGCTGGGATTACAGGTGTGAGCCACCGCGTCTGTCTGAAAATCTTTTTTATATAAGATACAGGAACACTAATTAGAAAAACTATCAACTGGACTTCATGAAACTTTAAGACCTTATCTGTTTGAGACAGAAAAGCAAGCCATAGACTGGGGAGAGGAATGACAGTAAGTACAAAGGAAAAAGAGATTTGTATCTAGAGTGTGTACAGAGCTCATCAAACTCAGTAATAAGATGACACACAACCTGAGTAAAAGCCGGGCCAAAGATTTGAACAGATACTTCATCAAAGAAGAGATGCGATGGCTCCATGAAGAGATGTTCGGTATCATTAATCATTATGGAAACGAAATTAAAACCACACCCAACAGCATGGCTGATAGATTCACAGTACTAAGTGTTGGAAAGGCTATGTAGCATCTGGAATTCTCATACGTTGCTTGTTGGAATGTAAAGTGGAGTAATTTCTTTGGAAAAAGAGCTGACAGTTTCTTAGAAAACTAAACATATCCCAATGTTATGGCCCAGTAACTCGACTCCTAGGTATTTAACCGTGAAAACCCAAAGCGTATGCCCACGAAAATCCTGTGCAGGAATGCAACAAACCCCAAACCGGAAACAACCGAAATGCTCATTGACAGGCGAATCTTTAACAAACTGGTGGATCCATTCAACGGACGCAGCTAGAAAAAGGAAATCACAGCTGATTCACGTAACTTGGATCCATCTCAGAAGGCGCTGTGCTGCGGAGTGAAGGAAAAGCTCGCACAAAGTGTAGGTCCTGAGTGACTCCGTTTCTGGGGAGTCCTAGGGCAGCCTCAGCCATGCACAGTGAGGAGGTGAGCACCTACCCGGCCAGGGCTGGGGTGGACTGCAGAGGGTACTGGGAAGTATATGGGGGCAGGAGGATGGAAGTGTGTCTATATCTTCCTTGGAGCAGGAGTTACATAGCTGGATGCCTTTGTCAAAAGCCACCAAACTGATTGCTTAAAATGGGTGCATCTTATTTTATAAATTAGAATTGGCCATTTATATCTGGGAGTTTTGCATCTGCAGATTCAACCAACTGTGCATCGAAAATATTTGGGAAAAAAAGGCCGGCGCGGTGGCTCACGCTTGTAATCCCAGCACTTTGGGAGGCTGAGGTGGGTGGATCACGAGGTCAAGAGATCGAGACCATCCTGGCCAACATGGTGAAACCCCTACTAAAAATACAAAATTTAGCTGGGCGTGGTGGCGGGTGCCTGTAATCCCAGCTACTCGGGAGGCTGAGGCAGGAGAATCACTTGAACCTGGGAGGCGGAGTTTGCAGCGAGCCGAGATCATGCCACTGCACTCCAGCCTGGATGACAGAGTGAGACTCCATCTCAAAAAAAAAAAATAAATAAAAATAAAAATAGTAACAATGCAACAAAAGATAATATAAATAAAAACAACACAGTATAACAATTACTTACATAGCATTTACCTTGTGTCAGGTGTCATAAGTCATCTAGAGATTAAAGTATTCAAGCAGATGTGCATAAGTTACATGCAAATACTATGGCATTTTATATAAGGGTCTTGAGTAGCTAAGAATTTTGGTATCCCCCATAGATACTTAGGGACAACTACATACTGTCAACAATGTCAAGTGAAAAAGTAGAAACAAGGCAACAGAAACCATGAAATCCCAGGCAGTCTGGCCTAGGAATCAGGCTCTTCGTGACCTCCTTGTGCTTCCTGGCCCTTTCTGACTTCAAGTCCCCTTTAGGTACTGAGCCTGCAGCTGCCACAGGCCCATGAGTCTTTGAAAATAGCACATTTGCATAAGTGAGAGTACGTACACATGTATGTGTGTATATGCGTGCATGTATGCGTGTGTGTGTGCGTGTGTGGTGTGTGTGTGCGTGGTTGCTGTTAGAAGACAGTTCAGACTTTGGAATCCTTTCTGGTGTATGAGGCCTCTAGAGAGGCGCTTGTTTCATCTCGCAGCCCTGCTGTAGAAGAGCCTCGGGCCCACCTGCTGCAGGGCCTGTGGGAGTCTTGTCCAGGTGAGTGGGGAGGGCCTGCACCAGGAGGCTGCAGACGTAAGCCTGGGCCCCTTCCTGAGTGCTGTCGGGAGTGTTGCTTGCATTGTGTTCAGCTGGCTGACCTCCTCTGTGTGTGTTTCTTTTTTCCCACACTTTGTGCTCCTCTCTGTGTCAGATTTCAGAATGCCAAGCTTAGGTAGGATGCAAGTCTTTTTATTTCACACTTAATAATAGGGACTCCATGAATTAGCTATAACCATGTATGTGTTTTGTTTATTTCTTACCCAGGGTTACCTTCCTGCCAATGTAGACCGGAGACCAGCCACTCTCCAGAGAAAACAAAAAGAATATTTTGCATTTATTGAGCACTATTACGATTCTAGGAACGACGAAGTTCACCAGGACACATACAGGCAGGTGGGAATCCTTTCTCTTTTTCGTATGTTGCCTGATGTACTTTGCTTTGGTGTGATGTATAGGAGGAAATGTTTTATCAAAACCATGTGGAGTTGGTCAGAGTTAAAGATGCAGGTCCCTGATTAGCTCACAGATTTTTATTTTCTAATAAATAAATTTTAAAACAAATAATGGCAAATTTCCTCTGCTAGTACTATCTTGCTTGTCTTCAGTTCCCTCTACAAAAGTAAAAAGAGTATTTTAAATTGAGGTTACAAAATAAATGCATTGGATTCCTGAGACCGACTTTGGGGTGATGGTGGGAGTTTGTATCACAGTGAGCTGCTGTCTGGTAATAAAAGGCCATTCCTAAAGGCCCAGGCCCAAGCACTTAGCTGATGGCATCAGGACAGAGAGGTTGCCTGGGGCTCACTGGCGCTGGGCTCTTCGGTCCAGGTAGGGATGTGATACCCACCCAGGAAAGGTGTGTTCATCAGTTTGGTTTTGTAGGGGACACACTTCAGATATAGCAGAAGGTGTAGCCAAGTTACCATTTTGTGATTTAGTTTAATATAAAGTGTGTCTAATTATGGTTTCTTAAATAGTCAGTTGACAGATGATGTACATAATGGGAAAATACTTAAAATTGATTTATGATTCACAGTACATCCAGAATTTGCTGTTAGAATAGCTCTTCGAGGACTTTATAATTCTCACTCTCTTTGTAATATGTGAAAGGTCAGAATGGTAGTTCTTATTTGGTATTATTGTCTTAGCTATCTGAAACCAGCTTCTGGGTTTCCTGAGGCACGACAGGAATGTTTCCCTCTGCAAACCCTGCTTCTAGGTGACGGAACTTTGCCACATTTTCTCTCGTAGACGTGGGTTAGCCACATCTCTGTTAGTTGGTTTTATCTGTAAAAAAAAAAAAAAAAAAAAGTCCAAATATACGCCTTACCTCTGTTACATAACAAAGATTCTTTAAGTTAAATGCCTTCCTGGACAGCAGCTTCCAAGACGGATGGGACGCAGGGCTGCAGGAGGAAAGGTGACTTGCTTAGGAGTGAGGCTGGGGCAAAGCAGCCATCTCCATTTCCTTCCAGGCCGGAGCTGCCCCTGGCCCGTGTTGCCTTCTGTCTCGCACCAGGGCCCCTGGACTGCACTGGACTGCCACCCAGTTGCTCTGGGAAACTGATTTGATACACAGATTGCTTTGGATTTGCTTGAGGAAATCTTAGCTTACCTGGCCTCTTTTACCACTCCACTGGTTTTAGGGAATTGATAAATTTGGCATTGTTTTCAACCCGTTTTTTAATGCATTTT